>NW_016828978.1:0-8399 GCF_001698545.2 Rhinopithecus bieti | reverse complement strand
TCCTTTGTAGGGACATGGATGCAGCTGGAAACCATCATTCTTAGCAAACTATCACAAGAAGAGAAAACCAAACACCGCATGTTCTCACTCATAGGTGGGAACTGAACAATGAGATCACTTGGACTCGGGAAGGGGAACATCACACACTGGGGCCTATCATGGGGAGGGGGGAGGAGGGAGGGATTGCATTGGGGAGTTATACATGATATAAATGATGAATTGATGGGTGCTGACGAGTTGATGGGTGCAGCACACCAACATGGCATAGGTATACATATGTAACAAACCTGCACGTTGTGCACATGTACCCTAGAACTTAAAGTATAATAAAAAAAATAAAAAAATAAAAAAAAAGTTCAATGTCATTAATTATCAGGGAAATAGAAATCAAAACCACAATGACATATCTTCTCACCCCAGTTAGAATTGTTATTATCAAAAAGAAAAAAGTAACAAGTGATGGCAAAAATGCAGAGAAAAGGGAACTCTTACACACTGTTGGTAGGACTATAAATTAGTACAGCCATTAAGGAAAGGAAAGGAAATCAGTGTATCTAAGAGATATTTTCATGTTTACTGCAGCATTCTTCACAATAGCCAAGATATGTAATCAATCTGTCATCAACAGATGAGTGGGATAAAGAAAATGTGTTATATATACACAATGAAATATTATTCAACCATAAAAAACAATAAAATCCCATCATTTGCAGCAACAAAAATGAACCTGGAGGACATTGTGTTAAGTGAAATATCAGGCACAGAAAAATAAGTATCACCTGTACTCGCTCATTGGCGGGAACTAAAAGTTTGCACGCATAGAACTCTCTACTCTAGGATAGGAGGGAGAGGACAGAGAGAGGTTGGTTAGTGAATACAAAATCACAGCTGGACAAGAGGAATAGGTTCTAGTTTTCTGTAGCACTGTAGGATGGCTATAGTCAACAATAATTTATTGTATATTTTCTTT
Source organism: Rhinopithecus bieti (assembly GCF_001698545.2). Lineage (NCBI taxonomy): Eukaryota > Metazoa > Chordata > Mammalia > Primates > Cercopithecidae > Rhinopithecus > Rhinopithecus bieti. Next base: position 7,429 of record NW_016828978.1, on the reverse strand, counting down.
TTTCTTTCTTTCTTTTTTTTTTTTTTTTTTTGAGACAGAGTCTTGCTCTGTCACCAGGCTGGAGTGCAATGGTGCAATCTCGGCTCCCTGCAACCTCTGCGTCCCAGGCTCAAGCTATTCTCGTGCCCCAACCTCCCTAGCAGTTGGGATTACAGGTACACATCACCACGCCCAGCTAATTATTTGTATGTTTAGTAGAGACTGGGTCTCACCATGTTGCCCAGGCTGGTCTTGAACTCCTGACCTCAGGTGATCCACCCACCTTGGCCTCCCATAGTGTTGGGATTACAAGTGTGAGTCACTGTGCCCGGCCTATAGTATATTTTCAAATACCTGGAAGAGAGGATTTTTTTTCTCACTATGAAACTACAGTGGAAGATACGGTGGCTCACGCCTGAAATCCCAGCAGTTTGGGAGGCCGAGGCGGGTGGATCACGAGGTCAGGAGATTGAGACCATCCTGGCTAACAAGGTGAAACCCCGTCTCTACTAAAATACAAAACTTAGCCGGGCATGGTGGTGGGCACCTGTAGTACCAGCTACTCAGGAGGCTGAGGCAGGAGAATAGCGTGAGCCCGGGAGGCGGAGCTTACAGTGAGCCGAGATCGCGCCACTGCATTCCAGCCTGGGCGACAGAGTGAGACTCCATCTTGGCGGAAAAGAAAAAAAGAAATAGAAATTACAGTGGAAGAGAGATTATGAATATTCCCAACACAAAGAAATGATGTTTGAGGTGATAGAGATGCTAATTATGCTGATTTGATTATTACACATTGTTTATATGCATAAGTGTATCACTCTGTACCCCTAAATACATATAAATGTTACATGTTAATTAAAAATAAAATATAACTAAGAAGATAAAATATAAACATAAAAAGAAAAATATCGAGAGACAGCAGTGTAAGTGTGAGGGACACTGAAAGAAAGAGCACCTGCCAGTGCAGCCCTTGCCACAGTGCCCCCACTCACCCCATCCTGCTGTTCCTCTCCACTCCCTCTTGCACATGACTTGACTCCTCACTGTTCCTCTCCATTGCTCTTGGTAAAATGCGAATTGTCCAACAGTGGCTGCTCATCTTTAGCAATTCTTCCCTCCCAGAGAATCATTCTTAATCTATTCTTTTCTGAAACTAGCTGAACTCCAGCTGGATGCCCTTGCTAAAGCCCTTTACGACATTCCTCTCTCCTTCTCTACCTTAGAAGGCTCCTTCAGGCTTACACCTAGCATTTCCAAATAAAAACCTCTCCCACTCCATAAAAAAAAAAAAAAAATACCATTATTAATGAGTCTATGTTCCATCATAAAATACCTGACCATCATCATAATAGTACCTAAAATTATTATGTGCCAGACTCCAACAATATTCCTGTATTGTCTTATGTACTCCTCACTACAACCTTGTAAGCTAAATACTAATATTTTTCCATTTTACAAATATGGAAAGTGACACCCTGAGACATTCATTAAATAAATTCACACAATCATTGTAAGTTGATGGTATGGCTGGGCTTAAACCCATCCTAGTCTAGTATTTCTTAATATTTAAAATGTGCTTTAATTTCTGAAGCTTTCATTTGTATTTCTGTGCTGTAATTCATAAAGGATGATAAATAAGGAATTACTTATTTTCATGACAGAAAGAAATATAGCACATAAATATCCTTCTACAATGTCATCAATAAACTACTGAGCTAGTGGTAAAGTTCCATGACTGATGAAAAAAATTAGGATTGGTCAATCCAGCATTTTTAGAAAGTTGACAAGTTTCATAAAGTGATTTGTTTTGAAAGCTGCCTTTTCCATGAGAAGATATTCTGACTCCCACATCATTACCGACCCACATCATTGTAAAATTTTTAAAAATTTGGAGAAAAAATTGGGAAGGGAAAAAATCTACAAGCTTGTAGAAAGACAAAAACAAGTTTCATATAAAATATCAACTATCAGCCAGGCACAGTGGCTCACGACTGTAATTCCAGCACTTTGGGAGGCTGAGGCAGGCAGATCACTTGAGGCCAGGACTTAGAGACTGGCCTGGCCAATGTGGCAGAAACTCCTCTGTAGTAAACATACAAAAATTAGCTGGGCATGGTGGTGGGTGCCTGTAATCCCAGCTACTCAGGATGCTGAAGCACAAGAATCGCTTGAACCAGGGAGGCAGAGGTTGCAGTGAGCTGAGATCACACCACTGCACTCCAGCCTGGGCGACAGAGAGAGACTGTCTCAAAAAAAAAAAAAAAAAATCAATAACAGACATCACTACGTAATGTCATTTTTGATGTATTTCATTATAGGTTTTTAAGCATACATCAGGAGACTTTAAATAAGTGTCACATAAATTTTAAGTGTGTAATGCATTCATTAAATAAAGCTAGAGTGGGTTATGCCAGTAGAATACTAAAGTGAGTGAGACAAACCCCACCCTTCATATATGAATTTATAAAATAACAAACAAAGCCTGTTTCATGACTCACAGAACCCTTGTGAGAAGAGCAGAAATCACCTGGTGACCATCAAACACCATCTGGAGGCAAAACTTCTTATCTAAGGAATTTAGAAGGGAACAAAGACCACCTGGTCGCATCTCGTTCCAGGCCTCTTTCAACTTTTACAAGTAACTAAAATTTCTATACTTCTCTGGGATATCATGCTGAAACTCATTTTACAACCCTAAGCCCCCACCTTACGGTCCATAAATACCCCTAAGGAAAATCCACCTAGCGGTGCTCAGTCCTCTCACTGAGGCCCTCCGCTACACCCTTTTGCAGCATTCCTCCTTTCTAATAAACTTCCCTTTTTCAAACCTACACTGTTGTTGGTAAACTCGTTTCACAACCTGCAAGTTGACCACTTCCTGGTGCTGGGGTTCTCACACCTCCCCTCAGCATCTTGGAAATATCAAGGCAAAAAAAAAAAAAAAAAAGAGGCTAGGGAGATTTCGGAGGACATTGATGAGGAGATTGCTCTAAAGAGAGCCAGCTGCATAGGATGACTTGATCTTGTCAATAAGACTCAGCAGAACAGGAGAAGACTCAGCAGAAAGTCACTGGGAATTTACCTCTGGAAGCTGAGACTAGAGAAAGAAGATGAAATAACTAAGAGGAATAGAGATTAAGTGACTAGAAAGAACAACACCTTTGCGGGGGAAAAGAAAGTTGCAACTGTGTTTTAAATCAGGAAATCTTTTAGGTTGACCCACTGATGTGTCTCATCTTAAGAGTGCTCTGGAAAGGAGACAAATGGGATACTTTAAAATCCAGAAGTTTCTTTTATTTCCTTTTTTATAACAATTTTTAAAATGTGACTATCTGAACATGGAAAAAAAAATCCTCCCAATATTCCCATCAAAAAAATTTCAAGCTTCAAAGACACTTTATACCCAACAGACTTGATCTTTACACTTTGAGAAGCGTTGCTGTATTCAGTTGACTCTAGGGTATGAAAAGCAATTCCTCACACTTTATCAGCTTTTGACAATAGGCACTTATGGGCCTGAGTGATCTAAAATAGATTAATGAGGCACTAAAGCACTTTAATGAATAATGGAGCATTTTAAAATTTATTTTGTTTTTTAATTCATTTAACTGCAATCAATTTAACAGTTGAAACATTCCCTCCTGAATATATTAAAAGGCATATTACATTGAGGTTTTATTAATTTATTATGTTTCAATTCATTTATCATTTATTCATTTTATTAATTTATTCATTGAATTGAGCTCCACCATACAAATATTGTAGAAATCAATGATTTTATTGGGTTTTATGTTCAGCAAAACAAGTTTTCAGCACATTAACCAGGGAATTTGGAATCTGTGAGCAGAAACACCATTGGCATAAAGTAAAAATGTAGTTATCATTTCAAACAGCATAGGATAAATAGAGTCCACTCAAGAATTTTGATTCTATCTCCCTTAAAACGTAGACTTTTTAAAATAATCAGATAGTTTGCAGGCATTCTACATCCTTCTTTTGTTGACTTACTCATCTATTTGTAACATTCCCTTCCCTCTCTCAGAAAGACAATATTTTTAAGTGCACCCCTTACCCCCCTTTCACCGATAAAAATAATAAAGATCTTAATGAGCTGAGTCACATCACAGTCCCATATGTTCCCATCTATAATAATAAAGAGTGATGGTGGGATTTTGGGTATTTGTACCCATCATAAAGAAATTTGTAAATAATATTTAGCAGACTAGGTGGCAGAAGATCTTTTTCCCACGTGATAACAAAGTTTTGGCTGTCGTGTATATGGAAGGTTGTTCTTACCTGTTAGAATGAAGGACCTTAGTCTTTTTGAAAATCATTTTTCTTTTAAGAGGGTTAGAACTTTATCTGTGAGATTTAACCAGAAACTATCTTGTCATTTGGGTCCACAGAACCAAGCCTGTTTGGAAAACAGTCCTTTAAGAAAAGCTTATTTCCTTGCTCAACTCAATGGCCTTGACCACCTTAAACCAAAAGCAAATTTGAAAAACCCCTCTCTCCAAAGCAATCTAAAAGAAGTGACTGTACTAGCTTGCTTAGCAGTCCACATGGGCTGATGCCTGTAAATCCTGTCTGAGGGTTCGGCCCATCCCTGATAGTGGATCAACTCTGGTCATTCTTGCCGCTGAACCATTTCCAAACTTAACATATCGATTATTTAATTACTGCGTTGTGGTATTAATTCCCAGTGCCTACCTTTTTTCCTTGCCTTGCACAGTGCCGTACTTTCAATAAATATTAGTCACATGTAAGGATGAATAAAACAATCTCAAGTTCCTAGGTGCCCCATTCTTATCTAGAGTTCCTGCTTCATGCTCCAATCCCTCAGAAACTGGATTATCTGCTCACCTCTGAGTTTCTAATACCTAGTGCTTGTCTGAAGGCACCATCTGAATGGCTCCTATTACTTAAAGCTCAGATTATTTTCTATGCTGCCCTGTATTGATATTCTCCACCTTAGAATCTTATTCAGATTTTAGATAATCCTTTTCATGTCTCTCAAGATCTCTCCTCCAAAATTTAATCTCACGACTTGAAATGCAGCTTTGGGTACATCTTTCATGAGACCAATTCCTAGAATGACTGACTCTGAGCCATAATGTTATGTTTAAACCTGTAGATTCTGCTTTCCCTACCAGGTCCCTTTACTGAGTCCCTACCTGCCCTCTCCCCACATAACTATCATGATCTGATGTCTGGTTCAAACAGGTTGTTCTTTTCTCACTTTGAACAGAAGGACAAAAAGGAGATTCCAAATAGAATGGCTGATACAACCACCTTTAGCAATACATTGTAGTGAATTCACTAACATAAAACACTCAGGTTTAAGGGGAAAAAATCTTCTAGATCATGCCAATTTTCTGTTATCTCATCTCCATATCAGGCTGAGTATTATCAGAAAAAATTACATTTATTCATTCAAAAATATTTATAGAGCTTCTATTATGTGCAAGATTCCCTGGTAGATTTGGAAGGTGTTTTGCTGAACAGGACAGACATGGATCCAGTCTTCATGGGGTTCACAGTTGGCCCATTTTTCAAGGATTGTTGTCACAACAAATAATATCTAGGATAAATGAGTTGTCAGCTCTATCTTACCATCCTGTGTGTTTGCGGACAGTTTTCTCTTATATGCTGCACCGTGGCCTTTGTCTCAAAAACAAAAAAACAAAAAAAAGACTTTCCCTCTTTTGCCCAGTCTGGAGTGCAGTGGCCCAATCTCAGCTCACTGCAACCTCCGCCTTCCAGTTTCAAGCAATTCTCCTGCCTCAGCCTCCTGAGTAGCTGGGATTACAGGTGCCCACCACCACCCCTGGATATTTTTTGGGGTGTTTTGTTTTGTTTTGTTTTGTTTGAGGCAGAGTCTTGTTCTATCACCCAGGCTGGAGTTCAGTGGTGTAATCCTGGCTCACTGCAACCTCTGCCTCCCAGGTTCAAGTGATTCTTCTGACTCAACCTCCCGAGTAGCTGGGACTACAGATGGGTGCCACCACGCCCTGGCTAATTTTTTGTATTTTTAGTAGAGACGGGGTTTCACTATGTTAGCCAGGATAGTCTCAATCTCCTGATCTCGTGATACGCCCACCTCACCCTCCCAAAGTGCTGGGATTAAAGGCATAAGCCACCGCGCCTGGCCTAAGTTTTGTATTTTTAGTAGAGATGGGGTTTCACCATGTTGGGCAGGCTAATCTGGAACTCCTGACCTCATGATCCGCCTGCCTCAGCCTCCCAAAGTGTTGGGATTACAGGCGTGAGCCACCGCGCCCAGCCCACAGTGGCCTTTTAAAAACACCTTCACTCACTGCAAGTTCTTCCTTCTCCACCACACTCCTTACTCTTAAGCCATGGCATCATCTCCTACTTTACAGGGGAAAAAAAGAGGCATCATCACTCAGGAATTTATTCAAATATATCTCACTTCCCAATTCCAACATATGGGCAAATTTGCTTCCTTTGTCCTGTTAAACTAGACGAGGTGTCTTTCCCTGCCTCTGAGATCAATCTGATACCACTGCCTGGCTTCCTCAGATATCTCTATTCAACTGTCTTCACCCCTCTTTCTTGTGCCCTCGACTATTCTATTTCCATAGATTCCTTCCTATTTAAATAGGCTGCAGTAGTGTCAGTTAAAAGAAAACACCTATTTAGATAAAAGCTAAAAGTAATTACCATCTCTGTTGTACCTTTCTTTTTCTCTTCCCTTCGAAGTCAAACTTTTTAAAAAATGTGTCTCATGTATGGTTTCTGCATTGGCATCCTCATCTTCCAGTCAGTCTCTCCCTTCCATTATCTCACACATTTCTCTATTGACTCTAGTGTCACAAAAGTGTGTCCAGAATTTGTTCCTTCCAGTGGGTTCTTGGTCTCACTGACTTCAGGAATGAAGCCACAGACCCTCACTGTGAGTGTTACAGTTCTTAAAGATGGTATGTATGGAATTTGTTCCTTCAGATGTTCAGATGTGTCCAGAGTTTCTTCCTTCTGGTATGTTCGTGGTCTTGCTGATTTCAGGAGTGAAGTCACAGACCTTCGCAGTGAGTGTTACAGCTCTTAAAGGTGGTGCATCCAGAGTTGTTTGTTCCTCCTGGTGGGTTCGTAATCTCGCTGATTCCAGGAGTGAAGTCACAGACCTTCACAGTGAGTGTTACAGCTCTTAAAGGGGGCACATCTGGAGTTGCTTGTTCCTTCTGGTGGGTTTGTGGCCTCGCTGACTTCAGGAGTGAAGCCACAGACCTTCACAGTGAGTGTTACAGCTCATAAAGGTAGTGCAGACCCAAAGAGTGAGCAGCAGCGAGATTTATCGTGAAGAGCAAAAGAGCAAAACTTCCACCATGTGGAAGGGGACCCAAGTGGGTTGCGGCTGCTGGCTCAGGTGGCCAGCTTTTGTTATGCCCAGACCGTTTGTTCCCCAGAGAAGACCACCAGAGTCCAGAGT
>NW_016828977.1:0-748 GCF_001698545.2 Rhinopithecus bieti | reverse complement strand
GGGAACCCTTTGGGGCCCATTGTGAAAAAGGAAATATCCTCTAATCATAACTAGAGAGAAGCTTTCTGAGTGATTGCTTTCGGATATGTGACTTCATGACACAGAGTTGCACCCTTTCCTTCCTGGAACAGTTTGTTAACACTGTTGTCGTGGATTCTGCAAAGTGATTCTTGACAGCTCATCGAGGGCTATGGTGTAAAAGGAAATATCTTCAGATCAAAAGTGGAAAGAAGCCTTCTGAGATACTACGCTGCGATGTGTGAATGCAACTCACAGAGTTACACGTTTCTCTTCAATGATCAGTTTGCTAACAGTGTTTTCTTGAAATCTGCAATGGGATACTACTTAGTGCATTGAAGCTTACGTTGACTAAGGAAATATCCTCTGATGAAAATTACAAAGAAGCTTTCTTAGAAAGTTCTTGGGGATTGTGAATTCATCTCACAGAGTTACAGGTATGTTTCGTGGAGCAGTCCGTTAACACTGTCTTTGAGGAACCTGAGAAGGGCTGCTTTGGATCACATTGAGGCCTACACTGATAAAGGAAATATCATCAGTTCAAAACGTGAAAGAAGCTTTCTGAGAAACTTCTTTGTGATCTGTGAATTCATCTCACAGAGTTCCAACTTAGTCCTCAGAAAGCAGTTTGCTAACACACTTTTCCGGGAATCTGCGAAGTGATATTTGGGAGCCCATTTTGGCCCATGGTGAAAAAAGAAATATCCTCAGATAATAACCAGAGAGAAGC
>NW_016828976.1:0-427 GCF_001698545.2 Rhinopithecus bieti | reverse complement strand
GAATCGGCAAAGGCACATTTTGGAGCCCATTGAGGTCTATGGGGAAAAGCAGAATATCCACAGATACAAACTAGAAAGATGCTATTTGTGAAACTGCTTTGTGATGTGTGGATTCACACTGCAGAAGTAAAACCTTCTTTTGATTCAGCACGTTGGAAACAGTCTTTTTAGAGAATCTGAAAAGAGCCCCTTGGGAGCCCATTGAGGCCCTGGGGAAAAACAGAATGTACCCAGATAAAAATTAGAAAGATGCTATGTGTAAAACTCCTTTGTGGCATGTAGATTCCTCTCACAGAGTTAAACCTTTCCTTTGATTCAGTTGGTTGGAAACACTCTTATTGGAGAATCAGTGAAGGGACATTTGAAAGCCCATTGAGGCCTATGGGGAAAAATAATATCCCCAGATAAAAAGAAGAAAAAAGCTATT
>NW_016828975.1:0-1041 GCF_001698545.2 Rhinopithecus bieti | reverse complement strand
TAAAATAAGATTCTAAAGACAGTATCTATTCTGGTCAAACTCAAACAGGTTAAAAATCCTCAAAACTGTGAACACACAGGTGGTCTCATCTCTATAATACTGAACCAGTAAACAAAGCCTAGGGCTAACAACAAACAAGACAGGAAATACACAGAACCTGACCTTTTAAGGAAAGACTCCAATCTCCCTCCATCTCAGAAACTGCTATGGCACACTGAGTTCCGCAATGGCAGTATTTTGTTAGTAATGTTACAAAATTCCTTTCCAGCACGAACCTAGCTCATGAAGTAAAAATTTCTTTTCAGGAGTAATCTGGACTGTAAAGTGGGTGACAGGTAGTGATCTACAAATCACTGCTTCAGATGAATTCTATTTCAAGATCCAAGAGGGATACAAAGTTTTTTCTTTTTTTAAGTAATTTGAATATTGCATAAAATAAGGGAGCCATTAATTATCTGGAATCCTTTCAATGGTAACAAAAGCTAACCTTTAGTGAGTGTGTGTTTCATATGCCAGGCACTGTACTATGAGTTTTCTCAGATTTAATATTTACATTAAATATTCAATATTCATGAATAACTTAGTATTTTGTATGAATAAGATGGGTCCTGTCATTATTTCCATTTTACAGATAAAGAAAGTTGAGGCTTAGTGACTTATCTAAAGACACACAGCTATTAAATGGTAGGGTCAAGATTTGAATTAAGGCAGCCTAATTCCAGATCCCTGGAGGCTGCTAACTATCATGCTTAACCACCATCATCTGCTGATGTTAACGTCTCAAGTGTCCACAGGATATTAAAGGTTCTCACAATTTTAAGGTAGTGTATCCTACTAATTTACCACTCTAAACTTTAGGTTATGTCTTAGATTTTCCCAGGTGTAAAACTTAAACAATCACTTATATCTTTCTATTAAGTAGGAGAAAGTCTTTTTTAAAAGATGGAAGGCAGAACAAAATAAGTCAAACAATAAAATAATTCAGAAATGCAAGAGTTTCAGGAATCACACCATGAGAACTTTAAACTGCCACATTCACCA
>NW_016828974.1:0-933 GCF_001698545.2 Rhinopithecus bieti | reverse complement strand
CCTATTTTTTTTCATGGGACAGTTTGCTAACAGTATTTTCGAGGAATCTGAAAAGGGATATTCATGAGCTCAATGAGGCCTGTAGTGAAAAGGGAAATATCCTCAGACAAAAAATAGAAAGAAACTTTCTATTAAACTGCTTTCTGACTTGTGAATTCATCTCACAAATTTACACGATTCTTTTCATGGAACAGCTTGATAGCACTGTTTTTGGAGAATCTGAGAAGGGATGTTTTGGATCACATTGAAGCCTATGATGAAAAAGGGAACATTCTCAGATAAAAACTAGATAGAAGCATTTGGAGAAACTGATTTGTGGTGTGTGTGTTCATCTCAAAGAGTAGCATGATTCTTTTCTTGGAACGGTATGCTAAAACATTTTTTTCTTGGAATCCGCAATGGGATATTTTGGAGCGCATTGAAGCTTATGGTGACTGCTCAGTGAAATAAAAGAGGACACTAACAAATGGAAGAACATACCATGCTCATGAATAGGAAGAATCAATATTGTGAAAATGACCATACTGCCCAAGGAAATTTATATATTCAATGCCATCCCCATCAAGCTACCAATGAGTTTCTTCACAGAATTGGAAAAAAAGTTCATATGGAACCAAAGAAGAGCCCATCTTGCCAAGACAATCCTAAGTCAAAAGAACAAAGCTGGAGACATCACGTTGCCTGATTTCAAACTATACTACAAGGCTACAGTAACCAAAACAGCATGGTACTGGTACCAAAACAGAGATATAGACCAATGGAAGAGAATAGAGACCTCAGAAATAACACCACACATCTACAGTCATCTGATTTTTGACAAACTTGACAAAAACAAGAAATGGGGAAAGGATTCCCTATTTAATAAATGCTGTCGGCAAATTTGGTTAGCCATAAGCAGAAAGCTGAAACTGGATCTTTTCCTTACTCCTTATA
>NW_016828973.1:222912-241071 GCF_001698545.2 Rhinopithecus bieti | reverse complement strand
TTGGACACAGGAAGAGGGTCATCACACACTGGGTCCTATTGTGGGGAGGGGACAGGGGGGAGGGATAGCATTAGAAGAAGTACCTAACGTAAATGACAAGTTAATAGGTGCAGCACAACCACATGGCACATGTATACATATGTAACAAACCTGCACGTTGTGCACATGTGCCCTAGAACTTAAAGTATATTTAAAAAAATAAAGAAATGATTCGTACACATATGACAACATTTAATTCTTTGTGAGTTAGGAATTAACCATAAGTTTCATGTCACAGAAGAACAAACTGTGGCTTTGAGATGATAAGTGACATGCCCAAGCAATACCACTCACTGGTAAGTGGTGGGGCTAAAAGTCAGATTGCCTGCCCCAAGTCCTTTTACTTTCTTGCTTTATTTTTTATTTTCTTAGAAGTTATTTCAGGGTTAGGCAAAATAAATGAGGCTTGTAAATTTGGTGAGTTCTCCCTTTTCAGTGGCTGTTGAATATCTTCTGGACATTCTTCCCAAGATATCATGCAAATAGTCCATGGTCCTTGTATTGTGGTGTCCCATTTATGTCCCACTTCCTTGGGTTGTACTCCAGGCTTTGTACAGTCTTCCCAGTCCCTATTCCTGTTCAAATTATGATACTCTTCTCTGTCTTTCTGTTAGCTAATAGTGGACAAGAGAGCAGTAAATATTCTGACTCAAATTGTCACCTAAGTATAGTAATTGTTTAATGTTTCCGCCTACCCAGTATCTGTTTTCCCTTTGGTAACAGTATACCAATTTTCCCTGGGGGACCCATTTCTTTCTTTGTTTTGTTTCATGTGGTTCAAACGACACTGAATGTAATCCCTGCTCCAGGAGTGAGCGGTTGACTGAGGGCTGACTAATCGGAGGCTTGCATTTCTCTTGTCATAGTCATTGGCTTGCAGATGAGCACGCGACCCTAGCTAGGACAATGAAAATTCACTAAAGTTAAATTCTGTTCAGGATCTTTGTAGAGGGATACAGAGAAAGAGCATTATCTTTCCCACTGATGGATGAGAAGTAAACCTGGAGCTTCTGAGAGCCATCTCATCTCCATGGGCAAGAGCCTGTAGGAGAATGAAGTCACCAGAGGAAGGCAGAGGGGTTAGTGGAGATGAGGGCAGTGCTGGTCCCAATAGCATCATCTGAGGCCCTGGGAAGGGCCAAAGCCAAATCTATGCTTGAATTTTTGAGGATGATAGCAAATCAATTCCTTTTTCTGCTTCAACTAGGAATTCCACTGTGATTCAAATGACAGAGATCCCAGGGTAGTATAAGGATAAAACTTTAGATAAATACAAAGTATGTTGTGAGATAGGGAATTGTATTAACAAGAAACAAAATAGCAATAACAGCTACTAGATTGTAATCCTTAGACAGTTGAAATTATAATTGTACATTTTGTTTCTGAAGGCACATTTCTAGTTCATTGTCTTATACACAATAATTACTAAAGCATCAGTCTTAAATCCCAACCCATGGAACACAATCTTTCCTAAGGAGATGGCAAATAGGTTTTTTTCTCATGTGCCAACTCTGGTAATTGCTAGTGCCTACCTGGGGCATAGACTGAAGAAGACTCCTGAAGGCTGTCACAGGCAATGGGAAGAGTGAAGGAGTAAACAGTGTCTGCTGCTATGGGTGAGAGTGTTGCATCAAAGTTGCATCTAGTTTGTGATCTCTGGTTGTGATGATCTCTGGTTGTGAAAGAAAAGAGGGAAGAGCTGCTTTTTAATGTTTTGAACTTTTCCTTTCTCACTAGTGTTGTACCTTGGTTAGATAATTTGTTAGATAATTTTAGTTGATTCATTTGCTTAGCTACCTAAAGATTTCGGTCTCGAGATATGTTTAGGAATCAATGCTTAGTTAGGTCATTTGGCATCTGATATCAAGAGGTAAAACTTACCCAACAGAAAAATATTTTCTACCATTTTATTTAGTTGGTTAGTGTTAGGTAGAAGCTGAGCCCCACATAACCCAGGGAGGCCTGGTGTACTCTTTCCAATTCCTTATCCCATGCCTTGTGAACTTTAGGAAAGGCAGACTGTCACAGCCTGTGTTATTAACTCACATGACCTCCTGAAGAATGAGAATGTGCTGGTGGCATTTTTCAGAACCTCATTGTGGTTGGCAGAATAAAGTTCCCTCCCAAAGGTATCCACAACCAGATTCCTGGGAACTGTGAGTATGTTATGTTGCATGGCAAAGGGGAATTAAGGTTGCAGATGGAATTCCGATTGCCAAACAGTTGATTTTAACTTAGAGAGACTGTCCTGGATAGTCTGAATGGGTCCACTGTAATCACAAGGGTCTGTAAAAGAGGAAGAAAAGGAAAGAGGAGAGTGGAATAATGTGAGGTGAGAAGGACTCGACCCACTATTGCTGGCTTTGAAGATGGAGGAAGGGGGCCATAAATCAAGAAGCTGGAAAAAGCAAGGGATGAATTCTTCTCTAGAGCCTGAGAAATGAATGCAGTCCTGCCAACACATTGATTTTAGCCCAGTGAAGTTAACCAGATTTTTGAGCAGACTTCTAACCTATAGAATTGTAAGATAATACATTTCTGTTGTTTTAAGCCACTAAATTTGTGGTGATTTGTTATGGTGGCAATCGGAAATTAATGCAAATTTCTCTGCAGTGGGATAAGGCTCTATTAAATGCAAGTTGAGTCATAGAATTACAGAGCTGAGTGGGATCTTAGAGGGCTTCAGGCCAATCTTAATTCCCCATACATGAATCTCCTTTACCATATACTTGATAAATGGCTTTCCAAGCTGCATCATCATGTCAACAATGACAGTTGCCAATGTCCAGAGGTGATTCATTCTATTGAACTGTCAGGATTCTGTCCCATATGAGGCAGAAATGGACTTCCCTGTAGCATTCCTTCTTTAGTTCCAGTTTTGCTTTTTAGAGTTACACAGAACATTTTCAAGTGTCTTGTTTATAAAAGATAACTCTTTAGCTGTTTGAAGATTTAACCATGACCTCCTGAGCATGAATATCCTCATGCTCTTCTTGTGGATTGCACAGCACATGGGCCCTAGTGACTAAAACTACACCACACACTGCAGATGGTGGTATAACCAGCAGACAGCCTGCAGATGCTTACTGGTCTCCTCTGTTCTGAATATCCCCCTTGTGTGTTGTATTCACTTTGTCAAGAGTATCTCTTCCACAGTGCCCAATGCTGTATAGACAGCTTTCTTTTCCTCCATGATGTAAACTTTCCTTTCTCTTTTCCAAAGCTCTGAGGGTTCTACTTTGCACCTGATAGATGCCTGATATGAATACTTACTCTTGAAACACGCTATGGTTTTCATATCCTTCATCTTTCTTGTCTGGTTCCTTTGTATGATCTGTTCCTGGGGGTGAAGGAGGAGAGGAGATAAAACTAATTCTGCAGTGTAGAGGACAGAGTATGTTTTGTGGTAAAGACCTGGATTCAAATTCTGACTTTAATGTTTACTAGCTCTGGATTGCAGGCAAGTTTCTTAGTATAGTATGGACCTCAGTTTCCTCATCTTGGAAATGGCAAAGAATAATTCTTATTTATAGGATTGTGGTGAGAATTAAATGAGATTGCCTATGTAATATGCAAAACTGAGTTCTTGCCAAAATTTAGTGTCTTTTTTCTCCCAACACATCTGATTTTGTTCCTCCTTTATCTTATACAACTAGAGAACAATAAAATCTTGAGCTGCGGGTTCAAACTCTGAGTGCTCAGGATGGCCACTGTGGTCAGGAAAATAGCAGATTTGTATGAGGTTACAGAGCTTGGACTGAACCTTAAAGGCTGTGTGGAAGAGAGTTGAATAGCAGGGATGACCAGCAAAGTTTGTGCCCTGACTTTGAAAGTGATGTTTTTTTTTTTTTTTTTTTTTTTTTTTTTTTTTTTTTTTTTTTTTTTTAGTGTGCCCCCTTTTTTTTTTTTTTTTTTTTAATTGTACTTTAAATTCTGGGATACATGTGCAAAATGTGAGGTTTGTTACATAGGTATACATGTGCCATGGTGGTTTGCTGCACCCATCAACCAGTCATCTACATTAGGTGTTTTGCCTAATGCTATCCCTCCCCTTGCCCCCCACCTCCCAACAGGCCCTGGTGTGTGATGTTCCCCGTCCTGTGTCCATATGTTCTCATTGTTCAATTCCCACCTATGAGTGAAAACATGCCGTGTATGGTTTTCTGTTCCTGTGTTAGTTTGCTGAGAATGATGGTTCCAAGCTTCATCCATGTCCCTACAAAGAACATGAACTCATTCTTTTTTATGACTGTAGAGTATTCCATTGTGTATATGTGCCACATTTTCTTTATCCAGTCTATCCTTGATGGGCATTTGGGTGAGTTCCAAGTCTTTGCTATTGTGAATAGTGCTACAGTAAACATACGTGTGCATGTGTCTTTATAGTAGCCTGATTTATAATCCCTTGGGTGTATATCCAGTAATGGAATCACTGGGTCAAATGGTATTTCTAGTTCTAGATTCTTGAGGAATTGCCACACTGTCTTCCACAATGGTTGAACTAGTTTACACTCCCACCAAAACAGTGTAAAAGCATTCCTATTTCTCCACATTCTCTCCAGCATCTGTTGTTTCCTGACTTTTTAATGATCACCATTCTAACCGGCCTGAGATGGTATCTCGTCGTGGTTTTGATTTGCATTTCTCTGATGACCAGTGATTATGAGCTGTTTTTCACATTTTTTGGCCACATAAATGTCTTCTTTTGAGAAATGTCTGTTCATATCCTTCACCCTTATTGATGGAGCTTTTTTTTTTCTGGTAAATTTGTTTAAGTTCCTTATAGATTCTGGATATTAGCCCTTTGTCAGATGGATAGATTGCAAAATTTTTCTTCCATTCTGTACATTGCCTATTCACTCTGTTGATAGTTTCTTTTGCTGTGGAGAAGCTCTTTAGTTTAATTAGATTTGATTTGTCAATTTTTGGCTTTTGTTGCCATTGCTTTAGGTGTTTTAGTCATGAAGTCTTTGCCCATGCCTATGTCCTAAATGGTCCTGCCTAGGTNGCTCTTTAGTTTAATTAGATTTGATTTGTCAATTTTTGGCTTTTGTTGCCATTGCTTTAGGTGTTTTAGTCATGAAGTCTTTGCCCATGCCTATGTCCTAAATGGTCCTGCCTAGGTTTTCTTCTAGGGTTTTTATGGTTTTAGGTCTTACATTTAAGTCTTTAATCCATCTTGAGTTAGTTTTTGTATAAGGTGTAAGAAAGGGGTCCAGTTTCCGTTTTCTGCATATGGCTAGCCAGTTTTCCCAACACCATTTATTAAATAGGGAAACCTTTCCTCATTGCTTGTTTTTGTCAGGTTTGTCAAAGACCAGATTGTTGTCGATGTGTGGTGTTATTTCTGAGGCCTCTGTTCTGTTCCATTCGTCTATATACCTATTTTGATAACAGTACAATGCCGTTTTGGTTACCGTAGCCTTGTCGTATAGTTTGAAATCGGGTAGCATGACTTCCAGCTACCTGGAAACAAACAAAGCCTCCAGCTTTGTTCTTTTTGCTTAGGATTGTCTTGGCTATACAAGCTTTTTTTTTTTGATTCTATATGAAATTTAAAGTCTTTTTTCAAATTCTGTGAAGAAAGTCAATGGTAGCTTGATGGGGATAGCATTGTATCTATAAATTACTTTGGGCTGTATGGCCATTTTCATGATGTTGATTCTTCTTATCCATGAACATGGAATGTTTTTCCATTTGTTCATGTCATCTATTATTTCCTTGAGCAGTGGTTTGTATTTCTCCTTGAAGAGGTCTTTCATATCCCTTGTAAGTTGTATTCCTCGGTATTTTATTATCTTTGTAGCAATTGTGAATGGGAGTTCAATCATGATTTGGCTCTCCGTTTGTCTATTATTGGTGTATAGGAATGCTTGTGATTTTTGCACATTGATTGTGTATCCTGAGATTTTGGTGAAGTTGCTTATCAGCTTAAGAAGATTTTGGGCTGAGACGATGGGGTTTTCTAAACATACAATCATGTCATCTGCAAACAGTGACAATCTGACTTCCTCTCTTCCTCTTTCAATCCCCTTTATTCTTTCTCTTGCCTGGCCAGAGCTGCGAATACTATGTTGAATAGGAGTGGTGAGAGAGGACATCTTTGTCTTCTGCAGGATTTCAAAGGGAATGCTTCCAACTTTTGCCGATTCAATGTGATATTGGCTGTGGGTTTGTCATAAGTAGTTCTTATTATTTTGAAATACGTTCCATCAACACCTAGTTCATTGAGAGTTTTTTAGCATGACTGGGCGTTGAATTTTATCAAAGGCCTTTTCTGCATCTCTTGAGATAATCATGTGGTTTTTGTCATTGGTTCTATTTACGTGATGGATTACATGTATTGATTTGCATATGTTGAACCAGTCTTGCATCCCAGGGGTGAAGTCAACTTGATCGTGGTGGATGAGCTTTTTGATGGGCTGCTGCATTTGATTTGCCAGTATTTTATTGAGGACTTTTACATTGATATTCATCAGGAATATTGGTCTGAAATTCTCTTTTTTTGTTGTGTCTCCCCCAGGTTTTGGTATCAGGATGATGCTGGCCTCACAAAAAGAGTTAGGGACGAGTCCTTCTTTTTCTATTGTTTGAAATAGTATCAGAAGGAATGGTACCAGCTCCTCTTTGTACCTCTGTTAGAATTTGGCTGTGAATCCATTTGTCCTCCCCTTTTTTTTGGCTGGTAGGCTATTAATTACTGCCTCAATTTTAGAATTTGTTACTTGTCTATGCAGGGAATCGACTTTTTCCTGTTTTAGTCTTGGGAGAGTGTATGTGTCCAGGAATTTATCCATTTCTTCTAGATTTTCTAGTTTATTTGCATAGGGGTGTTTATAGTAATCTCTGATGGTAGTTCATATTTCTGTGAGATCAGTGGTGATATCGTCTTTATCACTGTTTATTTTCTCTATTTGATTCTTCTCTCTTATCTTCTTTATTAGTCTGGCTAGTTGTCTATCTATTTTGTTAATCTTTTCAAAAAATTAGCTCCTGGATTCATTGATTTTTTTGAAGGCTTTTTCGTGTCTCTATCTCTTTCAGTTCTACTCTGATGTTAGTTATTTCTTGTCTTCTGCTAGCTTTTGAAATTGTTGCTCTTGCTTCTACAGTTCTTTTAATTGTGATGTTAGGGTGTCAATTTTAGATCTTTCCTGCTTTCTCTTGTGGGCATTTAGTGCTATAAATTTCCCTCTAAGCGCTCCTTTAGCTGTGTCCCAGAGATTCTGGTACATTGTGTCCTTGTTCTCATTGGTTTCAAAGAACTTATTTATTTCTGACTTCATTTCATTATTTACCCAGTAGTCATTCAGAAGCAAATTTTTCATATTCCACATAGTTGTGTGGTTTTGAGTGAGTTCCTTAATCTTGAGTTCTAATTTGATTACACTGTGGTCTGAGAGACTACTTGTTATGATTTCTGTTCTTTTGCATTTACTGAGGAGTGTTTTACTTCCAATTATGTGGTTAATTTTAGAATAAGTGAAATGTGCTGCCGAAAAGATTGTATATTCTGTTGATTTGTGATGAAGAGTTCTGTAGATGTCTATTAGGTCTGTTTGGTCCAGAGCTGAGTTCAAGTCCAGAATATCCTTGTTAATTTTCTGTCTCATTGATCTAATATTGACAGTGGGGTGTTAAAGTCTCCCACTATTACTGTGTGGAGTCTGTCTCTCTTAGAGACTTTGTAGGTCTCTAAGAACTTGCTTTATGAATCTGGGTGCTCCTGTATTGGNCCTTCACTTAATCACCTTAGTTTGCCTGGGTATGAAATTCTGGGTTGGTCCAGAGCTGAGTGTTGAACTTTGGACCCACACTCTTCTGACTTGTAGGGTTTCTGCAGAGAGTTCCACTGTTAGTCTGATGGGTTTCCTTTTGTGGGCAACTCAACCTTTCTCTCTGGCTGCCCTTAACATTTTTTCCTTCATTTCAACCTTGGTGAATCTGACAATTATGTGTCTTGGGGTTGCTCTTCTCAAGGAGTATCTTTGTGGTGTTCTCTGTATTTCCTGAATTTGAATGTTGGCCTGGCTTGCTAGATTGGGGAAGTTCTTCTGGATAATATCCTGAAGAGTGTTTTCCAACTTGGTTCCATTCTCCTGTCATTTTCAGGTGCATCAATCAAGTGTAGGTTTGGTTTTTTCACATAGTCCCAATTTTCTTGGAGGTTTTGTTCATTCCTTTTCATTCTTTTCTATACTCTTGTCTTCATGCTTTATTTTGTTAAATTGATCTTCAATCTCTGATATCCTTTCTTCTGCTGGATTGATTTGGCTATTGATATTTGTATATGCTTCATGGAGTTCTCATGCTGTGTTTTCAGCTCCATCAGGTCATTTATGTTCTTCTCTAAACCGGTTATTCTAGTTAGCAGTTCCTGCAACCTTTTATCAGGGTTCTTAGCTTCCTTGCATTGGGGTAGAACATGCTCCTTTAGTTCAGAGGAGTTTGTTATTACCCACCTTCTGAAGCCTACTTTTGTCAATTCATCGAACTCATTCTCTGTCCAGTTTTGTTTCCTTCCTGGCAAGGAGTTGTGATCCTTTGGAGGAGAAGAGGCATTCTGGTTTTTGGAATTTGCAGCCTTTTTGTGCTGGTTTTCCTCATCTTCATAGATTTATCTACCTTTGGTTTTGATGCTGGTGACCTTTGGATGGAGTTTTGCATGTGTGCCCTTTTGTTGATGTTGATGCTATTGCTTTCTGTTTGTTAGTTTTTCTTCTAATAGTCAATCCCCTCTTCTGCAAGCTTTCTGTTTGTTAGTTTTCCTTATAACAGTCAGTCCCCTCTTCTACAGGTCTGCTGGAGTTTGCTGGAGGCTCACTCCTGACCCTATTTGCCTGAGTATCAATAGCAGAGGCTGCAGAACAGGAAAGATTACTGCCTGTTTCTTCCTTTGGAATCTTCATCCCAGAGAGGCATCTGCCAGATGCCAGTTGGAGCTCTCCTGTATGAGGTATATGTCCACCCTTGCTGGGAGGTGTCTCCCAGTCAGAAGGCACGGGGGTCAGGGACCCACCTGAGGAGGCAGTCTGACCCTTAGCAGAGTTTGAATGCTGTGCTGGGAGATTCACTGCTCTCTTCAGAGCAGGCAGGCAGGAACATTTAAGTCTGCTTAAGCTGTGCCCACATCCGCCCCTTCCCCTGGTGCTCCATCCCAGGGAGATGGGAGTTTCATCTGTAAGCCCCTGACTGGGGCTGCTGGCTTTGTTTTAGAGATGCCCTGCCCAGAGAGGAGGAATCTAGAGAGGCAGTCTGGCTACTGTGAGTTTGCCACACTGTGGTGTGTTCTGCACTCAGTTCAAACTTCCTGGTATCCCCGGTGGCTTTGTTTACACTGTGAGGAGAAACTGCCTACTCAAGCCTCTGTATTAACAGATGCCTCTCCCCCACCAAACTGGAGGATCCCAGACTGCTGTGCTGGCAGCGAGAATTTCAAGCCAGTGGTTCTTAGCTTGCTGGGCTCCATGGGGGTGGGATCTGCTTAGCAAGACCACTTGGCTCCCTGGCTTTAGCCCCCTTTTCCAGGGGAGTGAATGGTTGTCTCACTGGCATTACAGACACCACTAGGGTATGAAAAAAAACTCTTGCAGCTAGCTTGGTGTCTGCCCAAACAGCCATCCAGTTTTGTGCTTGAAACCCAGGGCCCTGGTTGTGTAGGCATCCGAGGAAATCTGCTCTATCGAAGACTGTGGAAAAAGCGTAGTATCTGGGCTGGATAGCACCATCTCTCAAGACACAGTCCCTCACGGCTTCTGCTGGCTAGGGAAGGGAGTTCCCTGACCCCTGCACTTCCTGGGTGAACCAACACCCCACTATGCTTCTGCTCACTCTCCATGGGCTGCACCCAGTGTCTAACCAGTCCCAATGAGATGAACTGGGTACCTCAGTTGGAAATGCAGAAATCACCCACCTCCTGCGTTGGTCTCTCTGGGAGCCGCAGACCGGAGGTCTTCTTACTCGGCCATCTTGCCAGCTTCTCCTGTCTTATGTTTATTTTTAAGCCTTCTGCAGACAAAGCTACTAGTATTCCATGTAGGAAGGAACATGTTGTTTACAACTCATTAGTTTTGAAATCTAGTTTAAAGGAGATGGGACATGGCTAGACTGCTGTGATGAGACAAACATGGGGAAAAAAAAAGGCTAATGTTTAAAATACCTAGGGCCTGAGCAGGAACTTCTTCCAGTATTTGCAAACTGATAGAGTTCATTTAAAAACTTTCCTTAGGGAAATTAAAAAAATGAACACAGGCCAGGTGCAGTGGCTCACGCCTGTAATCCCAGCACTTTGGGAGGCTGAGGCGGGCAGATCACAAGGTCAGGAGATCGAGGCCATACTGGCGAACATGGTGAAACCCCGTCTCTACCAAAATACAAAAAAAGTTAGTTGGGCATGGTGGCACATGCCTGTAGTCCCAGCTACTCAGGAGGCTGAGGCAGGGCAATCGCTTGAACCCAGGAGGTGGATGTTGCAGTGAGCTGAAATGGTGACATTGCACTCCAGCTTGGTGACACAGTGAGACTCAGTCTCAAAAAAAGAAAAAAAAAAAAAATTAACACAGCAGGCCAAGTTTGGGTAATTAGGACCAGTCTACTGATGGTACTGCATCACCATGATGATGGTAAGCTAGACTAGGGGACATTCAGAATGGCCAGGAAAAGTGGATTCTGGGAGAGTTCTGCATTCTATAGGCCTATCAAGGTTTAGTTTCTGTTTAAGTTCTCTCAGAATTCGTGCTTTTTATATGGCTTGGCAAGAAATTATTTTATTTTTTTAATGTGAAATCATAATCTGGGACATTATTTTGGAAGGCATGCCAGTAGCTATTCTTTGGTCTACTCGGCCTCCGCTAGTTTTATTTTTAACCCTCTCTTGATTATTTCTAAACCCCTTAATCATGAAATCTCATTTTCTTTTATTAGGAGGGATTTATTCACAAGGTGGACTCAGACCTACATGCCATTCTTTAAATATGTATTGCTGAATGCTGAGATGGTCCTGCAAGCATTAGCAAATGCTTCTGAAACAAGATACACAAAATATATAGAAAATGAAGAAACTCAAGCCTAAGTCCATGATTTGATAAATCAGTTCAGTTTTATAAATGCTGCAGAAATTCTTTTGAAAATGATAGTGACAGCAACAATGACAGGACTGATAACAATGACCTCTTACTGGGTTCCTAGTGATATGTTAAGTGCTGAAGATAAAACAATGAACAAGCCAGCCTAGGTCACTGTCATTATGAAATTATGTCCCAGCATTAAGGACTATCCCCTTCATGACCACTAATAAGTACATAAATAAATGAAGTAATTAAAGATTGTATAAAAATGATAAATGCAAAAAAGAGAAGAGGTTGAGATTTAATGGGCTGTGATGGGTGACACATGCTTTTATTTATTTATTTATTTATTTATTTATTTATTTATTTATTTATTTTTTTGAGACGGAGTCTCGCTCTGTCGCCCAGGCTGGAGTGCAGTGGCCGGATCTCAGCTCACTGCAAGCTCCGCCTCCCGGGTTCACGCCATTCTCCTGCCTCAGCCTCCCGAGTAGCTGGGACTACAGGTGCCCGCCATCTCGCCCGGCTAATTTTTTGTATTTTTTAAGTGGAGACGGGGTTTCACTGTGTTAGCCAGGATGGTCTCGACCTCCTGACCTCGTGATCCGCCCGCCTCGGCCTCCCAAAGTGCTGGGATTACAGGCTTGAGCCACCACGCCCAGCCGACCCATGCTTTTAACAGAGTGGCTGCGAAGAGCTTCTCTGAAGATTATCACTTAAGTTAAAACTTGTAGAAGAGAAGGAGTTTATATTTTAAAATGTAGGTAGACGTAAATTCGGGGCAGAGAAAATAGCACGTCCAAGGGTCCTGAGGCAGTGAAGAGCTTGATATATTCCACAAACTGGGAGAAGGCTGGGGAGGCTGGAGCACATTGAGGGTGGAGAAAAAAATTAGGTTGGAGAGATTTCAGCAGGTCAATTATATTTGTACTGGTTTTACCCTTAAAAAAAAATACCACTTTATTTCCTCCTACCCATCTGTCACTTCCAAATTGTCCTAACTCTTGCCAAGTCAGGGGAATGAAAGAATCAGTCCACTGCAAATACTGTCAGTCTGCCTGACTTTAGTCTCTGCCAAACAGAGTTGAGGCTGTGAAACTTTTATCTGTAAACTCAGTTTCATCTCAAAAATGTACACCAATCTTGCCTTCTGGTAGAGGGGTTTTAAGGAGAAATTACCTGAGACTTTAGGACTCTGTCTCATGTTACATTCATTGATGGTTTTAATCTGGTTTTGTGCCTGCTCTGATAAATAGCTTCTGCCTTCTCTTGAAGATCTGGTCTCAAATAATTTGTAAACTCATTCATTCATTCATATATTCAGTTTGATTGAGGGACCTACTCTAGGCAGGGCATCATCTGAAGCCCTTTAGATACACACACGAATAAGATGGCTCCCTCCTTGGGGTCCTCACAGGTTAGCAAGGGAGGCAGACACTGTGGGACAATGCAGGGACAGGGAGATCAGGGAACAAAGATAAGCAAACCTAGCCAGACACAGGAAGCAATACCAGAGTAGTAGGGTAGAGAGTGGGGAAGAGCACCTTCCAGGCAGAAAAGACAGCAGGCACTGAGGAGGCAAGAAGTAGCATGGCCTGAATGAAGAACTGTAGGTAGCAACTGGACCCTGGCCACTTCTCTCTCACTCCAGGATTTGGACTGAGATTGTCATCCCAGGCATCAGCGATGTACCTGAACTCAGGACCTCTTCCCTGTGCCAGTGTCCCTTATACAGACTTGCTGGCCTTCTGAGCCTGCTCGGGGATCCCCCACTGTAATATTCTGGTCATTTATCAGGGCACTCGTGGCCTTACACCAATTCGGGCAGCTCTGTGATCCCTTGTGGTCTCTTGTGATACTGTCCTGCACTTCCTCTGACATTTATGGGGAGACTTTCTGACTCCTAGAATGTTCTGTCCTCTTCTTGTTATTTATTAGGTCATCTGGGGGTTGAGTCAGAGGAGCCCTGGTCCTGATTGCACCCCAGGGGAACATTTTCCTTGGCTCTTTGTGGTGGGAAGAACGCGACTTGCTGGAGGAGGGTTTCCATTGCCCTCCTCTCTTCTCTGCTCTTGTGCAGGGCTCGCATCCTTTGAGAGTGACAAGTCAAGAAGAGTGAGATGGGAGGAGGACATGGGTAGTTTGACAGTGAAGAGATCATCTCCGCTTAAGAAAAAAAAAACCGGGTTTGCATGGCCAGGACTAAAACTAACGGTACTGCTTATTCCGGTGTGTGCTACCCACAAAACAAACCAACAAGTTGACCCCTGGGGCACAGTCAGCTGGGTGTAGTGCAGAGATGCGGAGATAAAGAAATCCCAAGGACAACTCTGCAGCAACTGACTTGCACTTTTTTCTTCCCAGAAAGGCCCAGCCAGGCAGGAGGTCCTGGAAAGAAAGCTCCAGAATAATCACTCTGAAGACAATACAGACTTTCAGACAGATTTGAGTGACAATTGATGTTTTTGCCTTTCTCATCAATTCATTTATTCACTGACCCATCCACTCATAAGTCCATTTAACAACAACATCAACAACAACAACAACAACAACAACAACAAAATAGATTAGCTTTTGTGTCAGGCACTACATTAGGTTTTGTGAGTATTTCTATTAACAAAAGAGCAAGTTTCTTGAGCTCACGCAAGTGATACACTGAATGGTTGTATGCCTACATGCTTAAAGGAGCAGATGTTATAAACAATGGCAATATAAAATGAGATAAACAGCACAAACAAGCTTTACCGTGTTCATTGGGTACTCATAGCTTGGGCAAATGCCCTACCCGGGGATCAGGGAAAGCTTCCTGAGGCAAATAATTTTTAAGCTGAGACCAGATAGCAAAGTATACACAGGATGGGGAAGAGTGGGCAGGGAAAGTGTTCTGAAAATTAGCAACAATGTGTGCAAAGGCCTGAAAGCAAAGGGATATGACTTTTCAAGGAGAAATCATCCAAGGCAGAATAGTTTATAATAAGGAAAATGATGGCCAGGTTCTGTTGATTATTTCTGAGGATGGAATAAGTATGGGAACACTGTGAGTGAACCTTAGCTCAGTGTAGGAAATGCTGTGGTGCCCACATCAAAGCCCAAGACCACCAGTGATTTTAGCCTCAGCTCTGATAGGCAACTCTATGTGAGCTCATACTCACTGTAGGCTGCTGGAATCTCACCTCAAGCTCTCAACTTGTGTTTTCTCTCATTCTGCCCCAGATCCTTCTTCAGCTGCAGGAGGAGCTTACTGAAGCAATGCAAGAGAATCAGTGCCCCGGGGCCAAACTTTAGCAAATAGGGATTGGAACTGGTGGATAGATGCTCCACTGTCTTTCAGTGGCCTATTTTGGGAGGCATTCTGTACCCTTCTCAGGAATTGCAGTGGAATTGAGCCCCAGTGTGCACCACGGTGTGCTTGATGATGACCCTTGGCATTGGCACACCCTCCTTTATGATTCTCCCAGTCCCTCATTCCTGCTTCCTGGGATTAACTCCCAGTAAGCCACCTGTATCCAAGTCCAACTCTCAGGTTGTTCCTTGGGAAAGCCCAAACTTACACAGTTGGCCACTTAAAGTCAATTACAACTTTCTGTAACTGTTAATTAGATCCTCCTTGTGATGTCACTGCTCTAAAGAATGCTCTGCTGATCACTGAATTTTTGCAGGTGGGTGAAGCCAAGGCTCAGCCCACTTCAAACTAAGATGAGGATGAAAGCTCAAGACTTCTGATTTCAAATTAAATATCTTCTGGACTGCTTTAGTTTTGGGCATGAATATTTCTTCTCAAGGGAGTGACAATACTGTGTGCCCATTCCCTGAGTTTTTTTGGTTTTTTGGAGATGGGGGTCTTGCTATGTTGCCCAGGCTGAACTCAAACTCCTGGGCTCAAGTGATTCTCCTACCTCAGCCTCCCAAGTGGCTGGGGCTACAGGTGCATGCCGCAACATCTGGCTCTATTCCCTGAGCTTTAGTCTATGTATTTTGTTAGAATTAATTCCTGCAAAACTATCATCCAGGCAAATGTGAAGCATTTGAAAATACTATTTCATCCTTATTCATGATTTTTTGGAGTTATCTATGCACACACATACAAGCACACCTCAGTATATTTTAAGGACTTCTGAATAAGAGAATTCAGAAGTCATCTTGTTTCAGAAATGCTGACTTTTATAACCAAGTCTATGTCTGAGATACAAACTCATTGACTGCAATTGCTGAGTAAGACGCAACAATAGGGTAAGACATTTATCCCACCCTGCCACAGTTCAGAGAGATGTTCTGGGTTTCAAAAGAGTCTTTTGGTTTACATTTTCCAGGGGAAATGCAGTAATTTCTATGCTGTTGAAAACATGCTAAACTAATTCCTGGGCTGATTGCGATTTGACTGGGTGTGAGTGGTTCAGCTCCTTGCAAATTCTCATCAGTAGCATAGCAATGAGATTCTCAGGGTCTACTTTCTCCTTTCTCAATTCCTCCTTAAACTCCCAACTGATACTGAAATAAAAGAAAATCCACTGGCCTTACAGGAATATCAGAGAGAAGAATGAAATAGAAATTTTGGCTCTCGGGGCCATTTCAGTTTGTCATTTTGTGAAATTAGAGACAGATGGGTGATGTCTGCATGTTGTGGGAAATTCTGTCCTACATTCCAACCAATGCTGGGAGTTCTGGAAGAGGACAGAGAGGAGAAAGAGAAAGCAATTTGGATGAGGCAGAATACATGCTAATTCTGTGACAAAGATAGCATCAAATCTGCAAACATTAATTCTAGGCAAGTCTTATTCTTAGCCAGCTTTCTTTCCCTTTTCTAGCTTCCACAGTATTAAGTGAATTTTAAACTGGGTACTAATGGAAGATAATTCAGAAGTCATCTGGTTTGTCTTCTACTGTAGAACATCAGTTTTGTAAGTGATAGGGGAGTAGAAGGGGCCACTGATGGTCCAGTAGTTAAAATGTATTTACAGCAAATTGTAACCAGTTTTTAGTTGATCAAAGTTACTCTAAATACTGAAGTGACAGAGAGTGCTGGTGGTATTGTGTGGGAAGAGGCTATTGTGTGGAAAGAGTTGGGATTTGGAGAAGAATGGGGCTCCATAACCTAATGTGTCTCTCTACAAATCATTCTACCCCTTTTCAGGGCTACCCTGGGACTTCTGTGATGTTCTGGGGCTGAGGTTAAAGAGGTCAGTGAATCTCCATGTCAGAGTGGAAAAAAAATATAGACAGTGGGGAGTTGTAGGATGCCTGGCAAGGTACAAGGAAGAACAAAACTTGGATTCAGATGTAAACACATAAAAAGGACCCAGTTACTAAACACTGAGGATTTATGAGCCCAAAATTGCTGGGGTAGAGGCTGGAAGACCCTGGCATGGTCCCTGCCAGGTACAAGGCAGTTAGATTTCTGATCAGAAAGAAAGAAAGCAAGCTACAAACAAATCTAGGCTGAGGAATCTCCACAAGTGTTGGCTGAAAGAACATAAAGAGAAGCTTTAGAAGAAAAAGACAAGGTCATCTTAAGGTTGAATTACAGAAATAACGAGTTAATTTCCATGAAAGGGAAGTAGAAAGCAGCTGTGGGGTCCAACTTCTTTTCTTCTTTCAGCCTCAATTCTTTATGTGTGAAATAGGAATAAAAATTCCTATGTCTCATAGTGGGAATGAAAATCAAATGAGATGGGTGAAAGTGTTTTGTAAACTACAAGGAAAGATGTTTCTGAACTTACCAGGAGATTTCACTGGATCTCTTGCTAAGTAGATCAGAGGAGAAAGGTCTTTGATCACTAGTTGATCAAAATTATTAGGCAGAGATGGAAGGCACACACTTTATTGATTCAAGGAAGGGCTCTTCCCCCAGTAGATCCCAAAAGGTGCTAATTTACTACTCTGTAGTTACAGTAATAGGATGCCTTCTAATATGTATAATTTTTTTTATTCATATTAGTTTTTCTTTATCAATATCATCTCATAAAGTTCTAAAAGCATGCCTTTTAAATTATGTGGATTTCTTTGAGAATTGGATAGAAACTGTTGGCCCTTTTCTCAGGAAAATACCTAGATAGGTTATTCCTTACTTCACTGTCACACCCAAAATTCTGATGCTCTGATCGGGCAAGCTAGGCAAGCAGCCTCCTTTGCAGAATGCCATCCGGTCTCACTTCTGCCGGGCTGCCATGAGTGTGATGTACAATAAGTAGGCCAGGGGGTGAACGATCTAGGACAGACAGGGTGTGGTTGGATCCAGCACATCGCATCACCCTTACAGGAGAAGAGTAAAATGGAAGACAAATGAATTCTCAGTAATGGTTGTGAAACCCCTGCTTCCTTCCTGGGCTACTCATGAAAGGCCTGATTACCAGGTGGGAACCACTATAATAAATCATACAACCTGGAATAATTTGGTAGGTCTTTAAGAAGCATACATATATGTGGAAGGAGGTCTTCTTAACGGGCTGAATGAAAATAATAGCAGCATGTCATTCTTTCATGATGTCTTCCTTGAACTATTTCCCCACTCCTTTTTTTTGATCTTTTTTTTATTATTATACTTTAAGTTCTAGGGTACATGTGCACAACGTGCAGGTTTGTTACATATGTATACTTGTGCCATGTTGGTGTGCTGCACGCATCAACTCATCAGCACCCATCAACTCATCATTTACATCAGGTATAACTCCCAGTGCCATCCCTCTCCCCACCCCCCTCCCCATAATAGGCCCTGGTGTGTGACATTCCCCTTCCAGAGTCCGAGTGATCCCATTATTCAATTCCCACCTAAGATCAGATGGCTGTAGATGGGAGGTATTATTTCTGAGGGCTCTGTTCTGTTCCATTGGTCTATATCTCTGTTTTGGTACCAGTACCATGTTGTTTTGGTTACTGTAGCCTTGTAGTATAGTTTGAAGTCAGGTGACGTGATGCCTCCAGCTTTGTTCTTTTGACTTAGGATTGTCTTGGCAATGCAGGCTCTTTTTTGGTTCCATACGAACTTTAAAGCAGTTTTTTCCAATTCTGTGAAGAAACTCATTGGTAGCTTGATGGGGATGGCATTGAATCTATAAAT
>NW_016828973.1:213553-219704 GCF_001698545.2 Rhinopithecus bieti | reverse complement strand
CTGGATATCAAATTCTGGGTTGAAAATTTTTTTCTTTAAGAATGTTGAATATTGTCCCCCACTCTCTTTTGGCTTGTAGAGTTTCTGCTGAGAGATCTGCTGTTAGTCTGATGGGCTTCCCTTTGTGAGTAACCCAACCTTTCTCTCTGGCTGCCCTTAACATTTTTTCCTTCATTTCAACTTTGGTGAATCTGACAATTGTGTGTCTTGCAGTTGAGGAATATCTTTGTGGCGTTCTTTGTATTTCCTGAATTTGAATGTTGGCCTGCCTTACTAGGTTGGGGAAGTTCTCCTGGATGCTATCCTGCAGAGTGTTTTCCAACTTGGTTCCATTTTCCCCTCACTTTCAGGCACACCAGTCAGACTTAGATTTGGTCTTTTCACATAATCCCATATTTCTTGGAGGCTTTGTTCATTTCTTTTTCCTTTTTTTTCTCTAGACTTCTCTTCTCACTTCATTTCATTCATTTGATCTTCAATCATTGATACTTTCTTCCATTTGATCGAGTCGTTTACTGAAGCTTTGCATTTGTCACGTATCTCTCGTGTCATGTTTTTTATCTCTGTCAGTTCGTTTATGGCCTTTTCTGCATTGATTATTCTAGTTATCCATTCTTCCATTCTTTTTTCAAGAATTTTAGTTTCTTTGCGCTGGTTATGTAGTTACTCCTTTAGCTCTGAGAAGTTTGATCGATTGAAGTGTTCTCCTCTCAAATTGTCAAAGTCATTCTCCCTACAGCTTTGATATGTTGCTGGTGATGAGCTGCATTCCTTTGGAGGGGGAGATGCACTCTGATTTTTTGAATTTCCAGCTTTTCTGCCGTGTTTTTTCCCCAACTTTGTGGTTTTATCTGCCTTTGGTCTTTATGATGGTGACGTACTGATGGGGTTTTGGTGTGGGTGTCCTTTCTGTTTGTTAGTTTTCCTTCTAACAGTCAGGACCCACAGCTGTAGGTCTGTTGGAGATTGCTTGAGGTCCACTCCAGACCCTGTTTGCCAGAGTATCAGCAGCAGAGACTGCAGAAGATAGAATATTGCTGAATAGCGAGTGTTGCTGTCTGATTCTTGCCGTGTGAGGTGTGAGGCATCGGTCTGCACCTAGTAGGGAGTGTCTCCCAGTTAGGCTACTCAGGGGTCAGGAACCCACATGAGCAGGCAGTCTGTCAGTTCTCAGATCTCAACCTCCGTGCTGGCAGATCCATTGCTCTCTTCAAAGCTGTCAGACCGCTGTCAGACTCCACCCAGAGGTGGAATCTACAGAGACAGGCAGGCCTCCTTGAGCTGTGGTGGGCTCCACCCAGTTCAAGCTTCCCAGAGGCTTTGTTTACCTACTTAAGCCTCAGCAGTGGCAGGTGTCCCACCCCAAGCCTTGCTGCCACCTTGCAGTTAGATCTCAGACTGCTGTGCTAGCAATGAGGGAGGCTCCGTGGCCATGGGACCCTCTGGGCCAGGTGTGGGATATAATCTCCTGGTGTGCCATTTGCTAAGACCCTTGGCAAAGTGCAGTATTAGGGTGGGAGTTAACTGATTTTCCAGGTGTTGTGTGTCTCAATTTCCCTTGGCTAGGAAAAGGGATTCCCTTCCCCCTTGCACTTCCCAGGTGAGGTGATGCCTCGCCCTGCTTCAGCTCTCGCTGGTCGGGCTGCACCAACTGACCAGCAGATTGTCCGACACTCCCCAGTGAGGTGAACCTGATACCTCAGTTGAAAATGTAGAAATCATCCATCTTCTGTGTCGCTGAGCTGGGAGCTGAAGACTGGAGCTGTTCCTATTCAGCCATCTTGCTCCCGACCTCCCCCACTCCTTTTATATGAAGGATGCTCAGCAGAGAGCAGCAAAGATAAAGGGTAGGTTCTGGTCTATAATTGAAGTGCACAAGGGGTCCTAATTATACCACAGGATGATACCAGAGGAGCCATAGAACACATAGTTGCTACTGTGTCGTGCCCGCCTTTCCCAACTTCTTCTACTCCTCCCTGTTAAATAATGGCTTTGTGAACATAAGTCTTAGGAATCAAAAAACTTTCAAACACATCATCACTCCCTACTTTAAAAAATTAATGTGTTCCCAAGTAATTGTTGGAAATTCTTACATAGATTCAAGAGACATTGATTTGCTTCCACTGAAAATATCTCCTCTATAGGTTTGTTAGTTCACCTCAAATATTTCTACCTTTGGGATCCTATCTTTAAAATAAAATATTGAAAACCTATGCTAAAATTTTATGTACTTTATATAAATGTAACTCACCATTTAGTATGTAGCAACCATTAGTTGTTAATACCATCTTAAGAATCGTTTAGTCTTATTGGCTTGGAAGATTAAAAAAACAGAGAATTTTGATGAGGTCAACTCATGAGGAAAGGTTCTGAACCTAGGAGATTTCACTGGATCTCCTGCTAAGAAGACCAGAGGAGAAAGGTCTTTGATCACTGCTTGATCAACATGCTGATAATGGTGGGTTAAGTGGAAGGTGGAGGATGGGAGACTGAAGTGTGTAGATATTAAGACAAATATGGTATGGTTTCTTCCTTTAATGAGCTCACCATCCAGTAGGGGAGCTAGACATTTTAAAAATGTTAAAAATTTTGTTTGAAGTAGATAATTTCAGTGTAATATGATACATGCAGAAAGAAACACACAGGCAAGGTGCTATGGAAACTAAGGAGATTCCTAAACCAGTCTGGAGTTGGATAAAGTCGTAGAAGATTTGTTGCAGAGATGAGCCTGACCTGAGTTTTTGTCTGTTTCTTTTCAAAGCCAGGTTTATTGAAGTAGAATTTACATATAGTAAGATTTATCCCTTTTAGGTGTACAATTTTATAAATTTTAACAAATATATACAGTTATATAACCACCATCAAGATATAGAACATTTCCATTACCCTAAAATGTTTTCTTGAGCCTTTTTGTAGTCAATTACTCAGCCCCTGGGAATCCCTGATCTGATTTCTATTCCTATAATATTTTTTCTTAACAAAGATTTTTCTTTTTTTGTTTTTCTTTTTTTGAGACAGAGTCATGCTGTTTCACCCAGGCTGGAGTGCAATGGCATGATCTCGGCTCACAGCAACTTCCACCTCCTGGATTCAAGTGATTCTCCTGCCTCAGCCTCACAAGTAGCTGGGATAACAGGCATGGGCCACCACTCCTGACTAATTTTTGTATTTTTAGTAAAGATGGGGTTTCACCATGATGGCCAGGCTGGTCTCAAACTCCTGACAAGTCATCTACCAGCCTCAGCCTCCCAAAGTTCTGGGATTACAGGCATGAGCTGCTGCGTCTGGCCAAATTTTTAATTTTTTAGTTTTCTTGTTTATGTTTTTTCTTTTATCCTTATCCCACACATTCTGTTATCCCTATAATTTTGCCTTTCCCAGAATGTCCTATAAAAGGAATCAGAGAGCATTGAGCCTTTGCATCGAGCCTCTTTTATTCAGCATAATGCTTTTGAGATTGATCCATGTTGTTGCATGTATCAGTAATTTGCTCCTTTTTGTTGCTGAATAGAACTTCATTAAATGCATGTACCACAGTTAGTTTTCTCATTCGTCAGTTGGAGGCCATTTGGGTTGTTTCCGGTTCTGAGGAACTGTAAATAAAACTGCTATAAACATTTATGTCCTGGTCTTTGTGTGGCATATGCTTTCATTTCTCTTGGATGAATACCTAAGAGTGAGATTGGTGAGTCGTATATTAAATATACGCTTATAAGAAACTCCTTGTTTCCACCAGTCATGTACAAGAACCCCCATGGGGAGCTTATCTTTATTGAGATGCAGAAAGAAGATTTATGGAAGACTTTTTTGGCCTGTCATCATGTAAGCTGAGACCCAAGAGAGAGAAGTTAGTGTAGCAAAACAGGGAAGAGGAGTTAGTCAGGCAAACGGGCTGAGGAAGAGCATTCCATGCAAAGGATTAACATGGGCAAAAGTTAGCAAAGAAGCTTTAAAAAATAAGTATGCCAAGTGCCCGTTGTATGTGACAATATGCAAATTTCTGGTGATATTTGCAGGAGCAGTCTCAGTGGAATGTGGTGGGTGGAAGGAAATTTAATGATGTTGAAGAGTGAATTGGCTGTGAGAATGTGGAGGGAAGTGTCTAGACCATTCTCAAAAATGTTGGCTGGTGAGTGAAATGGAGAGAGAGTAGGAGTTGGAGGTAGCCGACAGGGCCCAGAAGAGTTAAGGGTAGGGGAGGGCTGGACAGGATGATGGGCTAGGGAGTAAGGGGTTGCATATGCAGGCAAGGGAGACAGCAAAAAATAGGCTTAGGACAGAAAAGAGAGGAGAAAATAATGTAAAGGCAGCACTTGATATAGTTGTCTGACATCTTATTCTTTGCACTATAGGTAAGGGAGAGAGGTAGAGACACAGCAGGAAGCTGAGGTCATTCTTCTCTGATTTGTCTCCTATTTATTATGAAAACGAAGGAAGACAAAATAGAAGGGAAAGTAGATTCCAAATGGAGAATTTGGAAGTCCTGTCTAGGCTCGCCTTAAAAAGGCAGGTTCATAGAACTATGTAATAGGTTTATAACTAAAAAAAAAATAGTACATGATTTTGGTAAATGTAATTTAAATACAATAAAGTATATAAAAATCCCTCACAATCCTACAATTTGTTATCTTTTGTTGGATTTTCTTCCAATCCTTTATTTCTTCAAATACTTTTCATGAATGAGATGTTACCATTTGGGGTACTGTATGCAAATATGCTGTTCAGCATATTACTTTCATTAATTAGTGCATCACTTATTACTTTACACATACTGGAATAGAGCC
Organism: Rhinopithecus bieti; assembly: GCF_001698545.2. Lineage (NCBI taxonomy): Eukaryota > Metazoa > Chordata > Mammalia > Primates > Cercopithecidae > Rhinopithecus > Rhinopithecus bieti. Next base: position 214,920 of record NW_016828973.1, on the reverse strand, counting down.
CCATGAGCCCAGGAGCCGTGCTGTCTTGTTTCCTATTCTACCTGTGTCCTCAGCTCTAACCCTATGACTTGCACACGTTAAATGTTTCACATACATGTGAAGGGGTATGATGTGCTCTGATATGTATAGAAAGTTTGCTTTGCTACAGCATAGCAAATTGATTAAAGGGGTGCCAGTAAGTGAGGGGCTGCTGTAGTAGCTCAGAGGAAGCGTGCTGGAGGCCTGGGACATAGCAGGAAGCGGGAAAGATTGGATGGGTTGAGGTGGAGTAGGAACTAGACTGTATTTAGTGATCACTTGGAGAAAGGAGTATGGGGAAAAAGAGGTCCATCCCTGGCTACTGACTCAGAGCAACAGAGTAGATCTGGAGTCATCTACTGAGATGAGAAAGAAGGGATGGTTTGGAGAAATAATTAGGAGTTCAGTTTTGGACATTTAAAGTTTGAACTCCCAAAAGGAAATGCAAATAGAATGTTCAGGAGGCCATTAGATATAAAGGTTGTTTTTTGTTTTTGTCTTTTTTTATTATTATTACACTTTAAATTCTAGGGTACATGTGCACAACGTGTAGGTTTGTTACATATATATACATGTGCCATGTTGGTGTGCGGCACCCATTAACTCATCATTTACATTAGGTATTTTGCCTAATGCTATCCCTCCCCTTGCCCTCCACCTCCCAACAGGCCCTGGTGTGTGATGCTCCCAGTCCTGTGTCCATATTCCCTCATTGTTCAACTCCCACTTATGAGTGAAAACATGCGGTGTATGCTTTTCTGTTCCTGTGTTAGTTTGCTGAGAATGATGGTTTCCAGCTTCATCCATGTCCCTACAGAGGACATGAACTCATCCTTTTTTATGGCTGCATAGTATTCCATGGTGTATATGTGCCACATTTTCTTAATCCAGTCTGTCACTGATGGACATTTGGGTTGGTTCCAAGTCTTTGCTATTGTGAATAGTGCTGCAATAAACATACGTGTGCATGTGTCTTTATAGCAGCATGATTTATAATCCTTTGGGTATATACCCAGTAATGGGATGGTTGCGTCAAATGATATTTCTAGTTCGAGATCCTTGAGGAATCGCCACACTGTCTTCCACAATGGTTGAACTAGTTTACACTTCCCCAACAGTGTAAAAATGTTTCTATTTCTCCACATCTTCTCCAGCACCTGTTGTTTCCTGACTTTTTAATGATTGCCATTCTAACTGGTGTGAGATGATATCTCATTGTGGCTTTGATTTGCATTTCTCTAATGGCGAGTGATGGTGAGCATTTTTTCATGTGTCTGTTTGCTGCATAAATGTCTTCTTTTGAGAAGTGTCTGTTCATATCCTTTGTCCACTTTTTGATGGGGTCATTT
>NW_016828973.1:196377-212098 GCF_001698545.2 Rhinopithecus bieti | reverse complement strand
AGAGGTGTTTATAGTATTCTCTTACGGTAGTTTGTATTTCTGTGGGGTCGGTGGTGATATTCCCTTTATCATTTTTTATTGCGTCTATTTGATTCTTCTCTCTTTTCTTCTTTATTAGTCTTGCTAGCCGTCCATGAATTTTATTGACTGCTTTTTCAAAAACCAGCCCCTGGGTTCATTGGTTTTTCGAAAGGTTTTTTTTGTATCTCTATCTCCTTCAGTTCTGCTCTGATCTTAGTTATTTCTTGCTTTCTGCTAGCTTTTGAATGTGTTTGCTCTTGTTTCTCTAGTTCTTTTAATTTTGACGTTAGGGTGTCAATTTTAGATCTTTCCTGCTTTCTCTTGTGGGCATTTAGTGCTATAAATTTCCCTCTACACACTGCTTTAAATGTGTCCCAGAGATTCTGGTACATTGCTTCTTTGTTTTCATTGGTTTCAAAGAACATCTTTATTTCTGCCTTCATTTTGTTATGTACCCAGTAGTCATTCAGGAGCAGGTTGTTTAGTTTCCATGTAGTTTAGTTTCCATGTAGTTGTTTAGTTTCCATGCAGTTGAGTGGTTTTGATTGAGTTTCTTAATCCTGAGTTCTAGTTTGATTGCACTGTTGTCTGAGAGGCAGTTTGTTGTGATTTCTGTTCTTTTATATTTGCTGAGGAGTGCTTTACTTCCAACTATGTGGTCAATTGTGGAATAAACATGATGTGGTTTTGAGAAGAATGTATATTCTGTTGATTTGGGGTGAAGAGTTCTGTAGATGTGTATTAGGTCTGCTTGGTGCAGAGCTAAGTTCAATTCCTGGATATCCTTGTTAACTTTCTGTCTTGTTGAACTGTCTAATGTTGACAGTGAGGTGTTATAATCTCCCATTATTATTGTGTGGGAGTCTAAGTCTCTTTGTAGGTCTCTAAGGACTTGCTTTATAAATCTAGGTGCTCCTGTATTGGGTGCATATATATTTAGGATAGTTAGCTCTTCTTGTTGCATTGATCCCTTTACCATTATGTAAAGTCCTCTTTGTCTCTTTTGGTCTTTGTTGGTTTAAAATCTGTTTTATTATTTTTTGCTTTCCATTAACTTGGTAGATCTTCCTCCATCCCTTTATTTTGAGCCTATGCATGTGAGATGGGTCTCCTGAATACAACACACTGATGGGTCTTGACTCTTTATCCAATTTGCCAGTCTGTGTCTTTTAATTGGAGCATTTAGCCCATTTCCATTTAAGGTTTATATTGCTACGTGTGAATTTGATACTGTCATTATGATGTTAGCTGGTTGTTTTGTTCGTTAGTTGATGCAGTTTCTTCCTAGCATCGATTGTCTTTACAATTTGGCATGTTTTTGCAGTGGCTGGTATTGGTTGTTCCTTTCCATTTTAGTGTTTCCTTCAGGAGCTCTTGTGAGGCAGGCCTGGTGGTGACAAAATCTCTCAGCATTTGCTTGTCTGTAAAAGATTTTATTTCTCCTTCACTTATGAAGCTTAGTTTGGATGGATATGAAATCCTGGGTTGAAAATTCTTTTCTTTAAGAATGTGGAATATTGGCCCCCACTCTCTACTGGCTTGTAGAGTTTCTGCTGAAAGATCTGGTGTTAGTCTGAAGGGCTTCCCGTTGTGGGTAATCTGACCTTTCTCTCTGAATGCCCTTAACATTTTTTCCTTCATTTCAACTTTGGTGAATCTGACAATTATATCCTTTCTGTTTGTTAGTTTTCCTTCTAACAGTCAGGATTCTCAGTTGCAGGTCTGTTGGAGTTCGCTGGAGGTCCACTCCAGACTCTGTTTGCTGGGGTATCACCAGCAGAGGCTCCAGAACAGCAAATATTGCAGAACGGCCAATGTTGCTGCCTGATCCTTCCTCTGGAAGCTGTGTCTTAGAGGGGCACTGGGCTGTATGAGGTGTTAGTTGGCTCCTCCTGGAGGTGTCTCCCAGTTCGGCTACTCGAGGGTCAGGGACCCACTTGAGGAGGCAGTCTGCCTGTTCTCAGATCTCAAAATTCTTGCTGGGAGAACCACTACTCTCTTCAAAGCTGTCAGACGGGGATGTTTAAGTGCAGAAGTTTCTGCTGCCTTTTGTTCAGCTATGCCCTGCTCCCAGAATTTGAGTCTACAGTGGCAGGCAGACTTCTTTGAGCTGTGGTGGGCTCCACCCAGTTCGAGATTCCCAAAAGATTTGTTTACCTACCCAAGCTTCAGCAATGGCAGACGCCCCTCTCCTAGTCTTGCTGCTGCCTTGCAGTTCGATCTCAGAGTGCTCTGCTGGCAGTGAGCGAGGCTTCATGGGTGTGGGACCCTCTGAGCCCGGCGTGGGATATAATCTCCTGGTGTGCCATTTGCTAAGGCCATTGGAAAAGCACAGTATTAGGGTGGGAGTGTCCCGATTTTCCAGGTACCATCTATCATGGCTTCCTTTTGCTAGGATAGGGAATTCCCCAACCACTTGCACTTCCCAGGTGAGACAAGCCCTGCCCTGCTCTGTGGGCTGCACCCACTGTCTTACAAGCCCCAGTGATATGAACCCAGTACCTCAGTTGGAAATGCAGAAATCACCCAACTTCTGTGTCGGTCACGCTCAGAACTGCAGACTGGAGCTGTTCCTATTCAGCTATCTTGGAACCTCCGGATATAAAGATTTTAAACAGAGATATCTGGGTGAAGAAAAATACATGAGAGTTGTTGATATGTGGATAGTAATTGAATCTATGAGGTAGGGTGAGTCTGCCTAGAGGAAGGGTGTTAAATAAGGAGGGTAAAGGGCTTAGGAAAGAGAAGGGCCAACAGTTTGAAAGACTAGAGGAGTAGGAACAGTAAAGGAGGAGGCAGATAAAAACCAGATAAAGTGGGAGACATTTTAGAACCCAACAAGAGTCTTTTTCTCATAGAAGGGAGTCATTGAGAGTACTAAATTCTCCTGAAAGGTCAGGAAAAAAAATGGTTGAAAGTTGCTCATTGAATTATACAACCTCTATCTGATCATTGATGACCCTGATGAGAGCAGTTTCAGTGGCATGGTGAGGTCAGAAGTGGTCTGGGGTAGGTAGAGAAACTGGCGGAGAGGGCATGCTGCTCTTCAAGGTCCTAAAGCCCACTCCCCAGAGCCTGTGCCTCACTAAGTGCAGGGGAGATGAGTGGTTAATGGATGTGGGTGAGCATGAATTGTGGCAGCTGTGTTCCTGGAGGAGGGCTGTCATGAATTTTCCTGTTGGCCGTTATAATTTTATGACTTTTAAGAATTTGCACTAAAAGAAAAATGAGAGGCTTTCCATGGACAGCTTCTTTGACAGCTCAGCAGCACCACACACATCCTGAGAAAGTTAAGACTTAAAGGGGATAAGAAAAATTTACAGGAAATTTATTAGTTGTGTTTCAAGCTGTGCACAGTGCAACAGACTAACACTATATTAATACCTTCCTGGGAGGCTAGTCATTCACCTAGCTGCAGAATTATGGGGATAAAAATGGTCTGTGAAGTGAGAAACTCACTCAGGACATATAATGGGGCTGTTGGAAGAAATGACCCTAACACTCATGACAAACTTCTGGCTTTTTACAGAGAATAATTCTCCAGGGAGGCCAGTCGATTCTTAAAAAATTGCTGAGGAGCAATGCTGCAGGGCTCACATAAGAGTAATTGTGACCCTATCTTGTCTGAACAAATGGGAGTTGTTGACCTGGGAAGGTAAATAAAGATGCCCCTAGAATTTGGAGAACTGAAAATTTCAATTTAATTTTTTTCTTGACTTTGGTGGGCACCATGATTTTCTTTTCTGCATGTTTTGCTTTCTAATTGTGTTTCCCTCAGCCTAATATGAAAATAAACTTGCTTCATCAAAGTGCACCTGTTTGGATTGAGTACAAAGCACCCAGGAACTTCTGAAGGATGGAGAGAATCCAATTTGGGCTGTTTTAATTTTCCTGTGGAGATTCTACAACATGGGAAATCCATAGGCAGATGATCTATAAATGACTGTGCAGTGGGTGGATTAATCCAGGTGTTTTAGCCTGTTCTTGCATTGCTATAAAGAAATACCTGAGACTAAGTAATTTATAAAGAAAATAGGTTTAATTGGCTCATGGTTCTGCAGGCTGTACAAGAAGCATGGTGCTGGTAACTCTTCTGATAAGGGCCTCAGGAAGCTTATAATCACAGTGCAAGGCAAAGGGGGAACAGATGTGTCACTTGGTGAAAGTGGAAGTGAGAGAGAAGGAGACAGTTACACACTCTTTTAAACAACCGTATCTCGTGTGAACTCAGAGTGAGAACTCACTATCACAAGGAGGGCACCAACCCTCCTTGTAATTCAGAAGATATCTGCTCCCATAACCAAAACACCTCCCACCAGACCCCACCTCTAACATTGGGTATTACATTGCAACATGAGATTTAGTGGGGACGAACATGAAAATCATATACTTCCATTATCCTCACTCTGGCCCCCCAAATCTCATATTCTTCTCATATTGAAAATACAATCATCCCTTCTCAATAGTCCCCCGAAGTCTTAACTTATTTCCGCCCCAACTCAAAAGTCTGAAAGTCTAAGGTCTCATCTCAAATTCAAGTCAAGTTTCTTCCACCTATGATCCTGTAAAATCAAAAACAACTTATTTTCTTTCAAAATACAATGGTTGTATATGCATTGGGTAAACATTCCCATTTCAAAAGGGAAAAATCAGCCAGAAAAAGGGACAATAGGCCCCACAGAAGTCTGAAACCCAGAAGGGCAATTATTAAATCTTGTGCTCCAAAATAATCTCCTTTGGTTTCATGTCCCATATCCAGGGTACACTGGTGCAAGGAATGAGCTCCCAAGGTCTTGGGTAGCTCTGCCCATGTGGCCTTGCAGGGTGCAGCCCCTGTGGCTGCTTTCTCCAGTTGGAGTAGGGTGCCTGTGGCTTTTTCAGTCTCAGAGTGCAAGCTGCCAGTGGATTTACCATTCTCAGGTCTGGAGGGTGGCAGCCCTCTTCCCATAACTTCACTAGGCAGTGCCCTAGTGGGTACTCTGTCTGGGGGCTTCAGCTGCACATTTGCCCTTGGCACTGCTCTAGTAGAGTTTCTCTGTGGGGGCTCCACCTCTGTAGTAGGCTTCTGCTGGGCACCCAGGATTTACCATACATCCTCTGAAACCTAGGTGGGAACTGCCAAGTCTCCTTTACTCTTATATTCTGTGTGTCCATGGATTTAGTGCCAGATGGAAGCCACAAAGGATTATGGTGGCTTGTGCTTTCCTGATCAGCCACCTGAGCTGTAGCTGGAGCCCTTTGAGCCTCAGTTGAGCTGGAGAGGCCTGAATGTGGGGAGCAACATCCTGAGGTCGTGCAGGGCAGTGGTGTCCTGGGCCTGGCACACAAAATTATTTTTTCTCCTAGACTTCTAGACTTTTGATGGGAGAAACTGCCTCAAAAACTTCTGAGATGCCTTTGAAGCCATTTTCCCATAGTCTTGGATTTTAGCATTGGCTCCCTTTTAGTCACGTTAATCTCTTTAGCAAGTAGTTGCTTCATAGTCCACTGCAAATTTTCCACACTTTTATGCTCATCTTCCCTTTTAAATATAAGTTCCAACTTTATGTCATTTCTTTGCTCCTGCATCTGAGCATAGGATGTTAGAAGCAGCTAGGCCATATCTTGAATCCTTTGTGGCTTAGAAATTTCCTCCACTAGATACCCTAAGTCGTTGATCTTAAGTCCAACCATTCACAAATTCCCAGCACATAGTCATAATGCAGCCAGGCTCTTTGCTAGGGTGTAACACAGACGACTTTTACTCTAGTTCCCAAAAACTTCTTCATTTTCATCTGAGACCTTGCCAGTCTGGACTTTACTGTCAATATCTCTATCAGTATTTTGGCCAAAGCCATTTAACCAGTCTCTAAGCAATTCAAACTGTCCTTTATCTCCCTGTCTTCTTCTGAGCCCTCCAAACTCTTTCAGTCTCTGCCTGTTACGCAGTTCGGAAGCTGATTTTATTTTTATAGCAATACTCCACTCCTTAGTACCAATTTTCTGTATTGGTTTATTTTTGTATCACTGTAGGAAAATATCTGAGGCTGGGTAATTTACAAAGAAAAGATGTTTAACTGGCTCATAGTTCCACAGGCTGTGAAGGAAGCATAATGCTGCCATCTGCTTCTGGGGAGGCCTCAGGAAACTTACAATCATGGTGGAAGGTGAAGGGGGAAGCAGGCATGTCATTTGGTGAAAGTGGAAGTGGGGTGGGAAAGTGCCACACTTTTTTTAAGCAACCAGATCTTGGATGAACTCATAGTTTGAACTCACTCATTACCACGAGGAGGGCACCAAACCGTTCATGAGGAATCTGTCCCTATGACCCAAACATCTGCCACTAGGCCTGACCTTCAACACTGGGAATTACATTTCAACATGAGATTTGGAGGGGACAAAAATCCAAACCATATCACCAGTGGTGACAGAAGAATATGCAGAGAAAGTCACATAGAGCTCAAGAATCAGGAACTGAGCTGATAGCTAGGGTACAAAGGTCTTCCCAGACTAAGGTCCGACCATTTTGAAAGTTTTACTCCTTATTCATCAATGAGTATGACAAGTGAGTTTATCTAAAAGTTCCTAAACACGTTTTGTTCTGTGAACTCATTCAGTGCCACAGTCTGTAAGTGGTTGCTTTAACTGAGAGTTTTCATGTGAACCTAAAAATTATTTTAGCATCTAGGAATATAAATTAATTCCAAGACCCACCAGATATGGTAAACAGAGGAATATGTCAAGGATTGGTTAAGAAATTGGTTAGGGGTCACTGGGCCTTCAAGCCTTGATTGTTAGCAGTCTTAGCTACAAGAGCAAGGACCAACTTTCTAAAAGTCTCTAAAATACTACATAGTTGTGGAATTAAGAGATAGGAGCAAACAACTACGTGTACTTCCTAAATGTGAGTGGTCCCTCCTGAGTCTCTTAGATAAAAATCTTTTGATTTTATTTAAAAGTGCCATATTCTTACATATTTTTTGATGATGTCTTTTTAGGAATCTTCTGATCTCAAACATTCTGTTGTGCTCAAAGGAACCTCCATGATGGAATTAGTTTCAGAACACAAACTTGAAAATGAGCCCTAGATTTCAAAATGGGAATATGTTTAGCAGCTAAAGCCATATGAAGCATCACTCCACTTTTAACACTTTTTCTTCCTAATTTTTCCTTTGAAGGCAAACTCTTAAGACAAAGAATTTCTATACTTTTGTCAAATGCCTTCAAGTTGAAGGTCTTATCAGAATCCTAATGGATGCAGAAATAACACCAACTTTCAGATTAAATAACTACCTCAAACTCTAAGTTATAGTTTTTGTTGCTGGAAAATTATCTGATTCTCATACCTCGATGGTTTGGAAAAACCAATAAAAATCAAATGATATGACTGCTATGTAGTTGGCTAACTTTAAAATTTGCCTTAGGATTGGATAATCAATAAAATCTATTTACTATATATCTTGTTGAATGAGAACCATACTCTGAAATAAGGTTTATTTATTAGGCAGTTTATTCACATACATTTCATAATTTAAAAAATTTTCAAGTGCATATGCACACATAAACATACATTTGGACATATATTCAAATACACACACACCGAGGAAGAGAGGGAGAGACTACAAATTAGAGAGGAAGATAAGAGCACCACAGGTAGGGCATACTTGCAGGTGCACATTTAATTGCAGATTTTCTGAATTGTGTTCTTTATTCTACCAAATCATTCAGGCAAACATTTCTTTAGTCCTCCTGGTTTCAGTGACATTAGGATGCATCTTAAGAACTTGTAGGAGATTTACCCTGTCCCCACTGGTCTTTGGGATAATTACTTTGGATGATTTTCCTTAATCCTTCTCCTTGATGATTCTGTAAGGTGCCTCAGTATGCCTCTTTGCTGACATTCTGCCTGCTTCTTGTAATTGCTTCCTGCTCTGTGCTCCTTTGTCAGAGACCCTGAGGTGAGATGAGGAATAGTAATTGTCACTGATCTGGTAACTTGTCCTCAGAGAAGCAGTGCCATAAACAGGCCTCATATTGAAAATATTGCAGTATGTGTTTCTGCCAAGTAATGTACTCAGGGTTTAAATATAACGCATGTTTTTCCAAAGGGTGGGCATTAAGGGAGAGTTTAATGTACTCAACAAGGACACAGAGATTTGAGAAGTTGGGTCATTTTTCAGGAGGTACAACAGATGTTGCTCAGATAGGAAGAAATGCAGGGAAAAATAGAGATGTTAAAATTTTTGTTTGAGTAGAAATATTGTTTTCTACCCAAGAATTACAGAATCTAAGGGTCAAAGGAACACTTTCAAGCACTGTCTAAACTCATATCCAATGCTTGAACCCCTCTGGATCAGGTTCACGGTGCACTGGTATCAATCTTACGGGAGGACTCTAAATATCTCACCACACTACACCTTGGGCGGTCCCAGTTTCTATCACTTGCAGTAGTCTGGTGAGACACAGCATTCATGCACAAGTTACACAAAGCAGGTTTATTCCTTATAGACAGGCGGCAAGGGACAACAGATGCCTAAGATTCATGGTGAGCTGGTCTGCCCAAGGCTCAGGAAAGCTGCCCAGGACAGATGAAATCTTGACTGTGTGTGCCCCAGTTGCACTGAAGCTGAGGGACCCTGAAAAGCAGCCCGCCCTGGGTTTCATATCCTAAGGGTAATGTGACTCGCTGGAATAAAAATTTGGGTAGGTCAGCGCTGTGAATAGCATTTTCTTCCTGGGGCATTTTAAGTGGCTCAGCACAGGTTATAAACAAATCAGACTTTGAGTTGGTGGTAGGTAATGAGGAGGAAAGCAAAAATTAACTGAGCAGCTCCTGTGTGCAGAGAACCATGCCCAACAGTGTGTGGATGTCAGGGCGCACATAGGTGTAGGCTGGGCCCCTCTCAGAAAAGTTTGAAAGTCACTCACCTGTGGAGTAGTCCAACGGTGGGATGAACAGAAGAGAAAACACTCTCTCCCAATAGCTGGGTTGATAAGTGAGGGGTAGGAGAACAATAAGGGAAGTGTAGAGCAATTCCACAGAGACCCTGGCCTTTGGCGGCAATGTCTATGTGTACACGTATGACGATGAAAAGAGGCATACATGGCTGTCTTTAGAGAAAAGTCCTGGGAGGATGGGGGATGGGAAGTAAAGTCAGAATACCACAGGCTTAAGCCTAAATTTCTAGTGAAAGCAATGACTGTTGTTCCTTTTGTGTGTTCTTTGTCAGAGCATAAAGAGAATACAGCTGTTCTGTTTGCAGAATTTCTTTTCTTGGCCCCATGAAAAATGATATCAGAGTATTTCATTTGCTTCCATTTTTCGAAGCTGAAGGAGTCCAGTGTTTCATCAGCCTGATCAAATGTCCTTTGCAACAATATTGACTTAGAAGATGACAAATAAAGATATTTTCTCTAAGGTAAAAGCCTGTCACTCATGACATTAGAACAGGTATGGGCTAGCTGGAAATGCCTCTTTTAACATTGCTAACATGAAGAACAAATGGATTTGAAAAATATATGTGCTCTTGGTGAACCTTTCTTCCATGAAAATACAATTTATTTTAAATTCAGAAGGTGATCTATTTTATAGACTATAAAATGCTATGATTAAATTTCATAAAACCAAGTGCTGGTATATTAGTACATAAAAAAGACGATAACAACATTTTTTCTTTTCACTTTGCTTTAAAAGCCGGAGAGGAAAAGAACTACCAAAAAATACAGACTTAGCATCCAGGAACATTATAAAGAAGGTGTCTAGATTAAGCAAAGAGTGCTAAAAAAACAGGCGTTTACTAATTTGGACATGCTCTTCTGAAAGTGTCTACATAAAGCCACTTTCCTTTTCAAAAATATGCACTGTGCTTCAGAGAGTGCTTGGATCTTTGGTTTTGTACAGGTTTCCAACACCATAACCAGGGATGGATAAAAGGCCTTGGGCATCCTTGCGAGGATCATGGGACTGAAGAAACTTCCCTTGACTTATTTCTTGTTCCCATCCTAACCTCTTCCTACACCTTCTATCTTCTAACTTTGTTACTAATCTTTTTCAATTATACATCATCCCTTAGTTTTGATGTGTAGCACTTTCCCCTAACTGTGATGCGATTTGCATTTGATATTTCCACTGCCTCATGCCGCACTGTATTAGATGATTTCCAGATCTGGTGGACATCCAGAGACTTTTACATGGAGACAGTCTCCTGTGGATGGCATTCCTGCAGGGTCCTTCCTTCTCTCTTGAGTAGAACTTAGACAAAAACAAGCATGTTTGCAGCGAGTTTTAGGGCATTAAGGAAAAAAAAAAAAAGGAATGTGGTAAGGGATACATTGCTAGGTGAAGTAAATACTTAGAGAAGAAATCCTGTGAATTATTTTATTTTGTTTTTTTTTTTCTATTAAAGCACTTCGGGGTCAGAGAACAACTAGATCAATGTGAAATCAAATGAACTATTAAAATAATGAGAATTTAGTAAGGCATTTGTATACAAGAAAAGATATAAAATCAAGAGTTTTTCTCTGTCCTGGCAGAAAGCATCTAAAAGTGGAAATGGAAGAAAAGTTCCATGTTTGATATAGCAACAATATCCATAAAATACTTAGCAATAAAGATAACAAAATATAGGACTTATGTGAAGAAAATCATGAAACTGTTATTGAAAGACATAAAGCAAGAGCTGAACAAATGGAAAGACACACCGTGTTCTGGGATAGGAAGCTTAAAATCACAAACATCAATGTCATCAAAATTAATAGATAAATGTACATTTCTCAGTGAAATTCTAAATGCATTTTTTCTTTATAGAACTGAAAAAATAATCTTAAATTTTATATCGGCTGGGTGCAGTGGCTCATGCCTGTAATCCCAACAATTTAGGAGACTCAGGCAGAAGGATCGTTTGAGGCCAAAACCTCGAGACCAGCCTCAGAAACATGATAAGACTCCCATCTCTGCAAAAAATAATAAAAAAATAGCTGGACATGGTGGTGTGTACCTTTAGTTCTAGCTACTTAGGAGGCTGAGGCTGGAGGATTGCATGAGCCCAGGAGTTTGAGGCTGCTGTGAGCCATGATTGTGCCCCTGAACTCCAGGCCTGGGGACAGAGCAAGACCCTATTTCCAAAAACAAAGTTTATGTGGAAAGACAAATAGTCATGAATAGAAAAATTTTTGGAAAAGAAAACTAACTAAAAGTGACTGCTTCTCAAATATCAGAACATACTATAAAGTCACAGTAAGCAAATAGATGTTATTGCTAAAAAATAGGCCAATAGCTCAGAAAAGCTGAAGAATTGGTAGAACCGAGTACACAGGAGAATATGCAGAATTCATCCAGAATATATTTATTGCATGCTTACTATATACAAGGTTTTTATTCTAGGCATGGAAAATTTAAGCATTGCTATGTAGATGAGAAAAGGATAGATTGTTTAATAAATGGATCTGGCACAACTGACCATGATGTGGAAAAAAATAAAATTAAACCTTTCTCATGTTCTATATACCAATATATTCCAGTGTCAAAGTTTAGTTTTTAAGAAGCTAAAAATACAACTCTTATATAAATATAGATTTGAAACAGGTCAAAGATTTATTTAGTTCATTAATGAGAGAACCAGCAGATGGTAAAGCTGGTTCAAAAAGTATTTGGAGAACAGAGATTTATATAGTTAGTGTAGGACAGCCAGGCTGGAACAAGCATACTAAGAGACAAAACTGATTAATGTTACCCAGGGAAATAAAACTGTAACTTGAGTTATTTCTCCATTTGACAGAAATAATTTGTACTCTATTAGAGAAAAACCTACAAGTTTACATGAAAAGGCACAGAGTCTGGGTCCCAATCAATAGTAAATAGCAAGTCAAAAATGCTACATTTTCTCGTCTCTAGGGCCAAGAGATTTAAATAATCCTCTAATGGACCTGTTAGCATGCTAGTATGACAGTGAAAGCATAGGCAGTCATTCTTTTGCTGTATTTCCAAGTTTGGGATATTAAAATGAATACCAGATACATTAAAGAATTAAGTGTAGACAATAAGGCAATTGAAAAAAAAAAAAAACACCTGCAGGGAGTGAGGAGATTTAAAACAAGACAACATTCAGAAGCTATAAAAGATAGGCTCTATAAAGTTGGAGAAAATGTTTTGCATGGAAAATATACTGTAAACAAAATCAATCAATAAAAGTTAGGTTTGGAAATATATTTATAATGTAGGGATGAGTGGAGGATTAAGTAAAAAGAGTTCTTACAGACTGATAAGACTATAAACACTCAATGGAAAAATGGGTAAAGGGTATTCAGAGGCAATTACTGAAAAAATGAAGATGTTCAAATTCACTACAGACCAGGGAAATACAAATTAAAGTAACAATGAGGTAACATTATACCTGACAAAATGCCAGAACTTTTAGAGTGCTATTTATTGCTGGTGGGCATGCAGGGAAAATAATATTATCATACTCTGCTTATGGAAGTCGAAATTGTTATAAACTTTTGGAAAATAAACTAAGAAAAGCTATTAAAATAAAAAATACACATGTCCCTCAACCCAGAAAATCTCACTTCTGAGAAACTCTTTGAAAGAAAAGCACCAGGTATAAGAATGTTCAAGGACATTTATCAATAGGGAATACTGACTAAATTATGAAATATTCATCCTTTATAATATTATGCCTTGACTAAACAAAAAAGAATTGGACCTATATCAGGTGATTGGAAGGGGTTTCCATGAGTTGTTATGAGAAAAGCATGATACAAAAAGTGTATATCATCTCATTTTTATAAGACAAAATGCAATTTCCACCACATATGTTTGTGTGTATATAGATGCTTATGTATAATTATATCAGCATGAAGAGAAACATATAAAGATAAATTTCCTAGGTAGTTAATGTGGATAACAAGGGAAAAGAGAGAGAAAGAAAACCAAGCAAATTAAGGAAAGAGAAATAATAAGGTGCACCGCAACAAACGCAGTCAGGCCTGGGCTTTAGGGTACAGATGCAAAAGCCGCTGTTAGGAAGGTTTTCTGTGTGCTTTGCCTATAGAATATCTCTTTCCTTTTGCCTCTCCATCACAAAAGATCTGCCTTGTTTTTGAATTTGGATTTGTGTCTCTTTAAAATGCTAAGATGAGCTGTAAATTGGGTACAGGAAGATCCGTCATATTCAGGTTCCAGGCAGATGAGGAAATGGGCTCAAGAGCTTAAGTCACTTTCGAAAAGTCACTTCACTCTACCCTTCCTTTTTTGGCTCTGTAAGATGAGGTGATTTCATTTGTCAAGCTCCGAAATTCTTTGGGGAAGAGCAAGCTGACTTATTTCCACACAGGTGAGGCGAACTGCTCCGCCTTGGGGTTTTTCTGTTCTTTACTTCCTGGGCAGCTGCCACTGCAGAGGCTGAAAACAACCCTGGGACACTGAATTAGAAAGGTATCCCATCACGGTGGGTCTGGGAGCCAGAGTCCTGCCTCTGCTATCTTACTGTCAAGGAGGAAACAGCTTCGAACAGGCTTTTTCTTCCCAGGACAACCTGCATTCCACAGGTGGCCTGATTTGGGCTGGAGGAAGCAGATCCTGCACCTGACATTCCCAGAGCCTTTTGGGGCACAAAGGCCCTGATTGCTGTGAAGGGAACTTGACAACATTCTAATTTTCTAGTTTTAAAAGTAACGCAGGTCCAGTATAAGATATTTAAACATTCAGTGAAGTATATCAAGAAAAAATTAATTTTTTTTTTTTTGTAATCTCATGTGGAGAGACCACAACTTTTAGTGTTTGGTATATACAGGTTCTGTCATTTTTTTCCTTTTGCTTTTATTGCATTTATTCATTTAACAAGTATTTCTTGAGAACTGGTTATGTGCTAGGGACTATGCTTGGATAAAGAAGTGAGTAAGGTAGAGAAGTTTCTGCCCTAATATAGTATATTTGAGTCTATTTATTTTTTAAAACATGGCTATCATAGTGTAGATATTTTTAATATGCTGCCATTTTTACTTAATATGGTTCACCAGGGTGCTCCAAAATCTCTACAGTAGTCTTTGTGACATCCATTGTAATGTGTACATGTATCACCTCCTCCCTCTATTTAAGTCCGTGAGGTTGAATGGGTGGTTCCATCTTCTTGCAGATCTACCTCTTGGCTACTCTTGATTTTTTCCAGGACAAACATCAGACACAAGCTGAACCCAAAAATGTCTTTCCTCAGGATTTTTGAATTGAGAGCCAGTGAGCATTTCCAATCTGGGGATGGAGATAGGAGACTTTGAAGGGTGCAGCAGTCAGATCTGTTGTCAATCTGGCACAGGAGAAAATGAGACTGAAAGATAGACATTGATAGAAGTGCGTGTGTGTGTGTGTGTGTGTGTGTGTGTGTGTGTGTGATAGAGAGAGAGAGAGAAAGAAAAGTAGAAAAAGAGAGAGATTCAGAGGGAAAGAGGAAGATATACATATATATGTATGCGTGTGTGTGTATATATATATAAATATATATAGAGAGAGACAGAGAGAGAGACAGAGAGAGAGAGAGAGAGAGAGAGATTGAGGCCAGGCATGGTGGCTCATGCCTGTAAACCCTGCACTTTGGGAGACCAAGACAAGAGGATCACTTGAGGACAGGAGTTTGAGACCAGTTTGGGCAACATAGTGAGACCTCATCTCTACAAAAACAAAAACAAAAAACAAACAAACAAACAAAAAACTTAGTTGGGCATGGTGCACACTTATAGGTCTAGCTACTTAGGAGGATGAGGCTGGAGGAAGACTTGAGTCCAGGAGTTTGAGACCAGCTTGGGCAACATAGCAAACACCCACTTCTACAAAAAAAAATTTTTAAATTAGCTGCACACGGTGATATGCACTTATAGTCCTAGCTACTCAGGAGGCTGATGTGGAAGGATGGCTTGAGCCTGGGAGTTCAAGGCAGCAGTGAGCTATGCTCACATCACCACTACATTCCAACCTGGGCAACAGAGTAACACCTCATCTCTTAAAAAAATTAAAGAGAGGATTTCGTTCCAAGATGGCTGAATAAAAACAGCTCTGGTCTGCAGCTCCCAGTGTGATTGATGCAGAAGACGGTGATTTCTGCATTTCCAACTGAGGTACCTGGTTCATCTCATTGACACTGGTTAGACAGTGGGTGCAGCCCATGGAGGCAAGCTGAAGCAGGGTGGGGCATAGACTCACCCAGGAAGTGCAAGGGGTCAGGGGATGTCCCTTTCCTAGCCAAGGGAAGCCGTGACAGACTGTACCTAGCAAATCAGGACACTTCCGCCCAAATACTGTGCTTTTCCAATGGTCTGAGCACACGACACACCAGGAGATTATATCCCGTGTCTAGCTCAGCAGATCCCACGTCCACAGAGCCTTCCTCACTGCTAGTGCAGCAGTCTAGAGATGGACCTGCTAGGTAGCAGCCTGGTAGGGCAATGGGTGTCTGCCATTGCTGAGGCTTGAGTAGGTAAACTAAGCAACTGGGGAAACTCGAACTGGGCAGAGCCCACTGCAGCTCTGCACGGCCTGCTGCCTCTGTAGACTCCACATCTAAGGGGAGGCCATAACTGAACAAAAGGCAGCAGAAACTTCTGCAGACTTAAACATCCCAGTCTGACAGCTCTAAAGAGAGTGGTGGTTCTCCCAGCATGGTGTTTGAGCTCTGAGAATGGACACACTGCCTTCTCACGTGGGTCCATCACCCCCATGTAGCCTAACTTG
>NW_016828973.1:152873-194149 GCF_001698545.2 Rhinopithecus bieti | reverse complement strand
TAATTCTACCAGAGGTACAAAGAGGAGCTGGTACCATTCCTTCTGAAACTATTCCAATCAGTAGAAAAAGAGGGAATCCTCCCTAACTGATTTTTTGAGGCCAACATCGTCCTGATACCAAAGCCTGGCAGAGACACAACAAAAAAAGAGAATTTTAGACCAATATCCCTGATGAACATTGATGTGAAAGTCCTCAATAAAATACTGCCAAACCAAATCCAGCATCACATCAAAAAGCTTATCCACCACGATCAAGTCAGCTTCATCCCTGATATACAAGACTGCTTCAACATACACAAATCAATAAACGTAATCCGTCACATAAACAGAACCAATGACAAAAACCACATGATTATCTCAATTGATGCAGAAAAGGCCTTTGACAAAATTCAACAGCCTTCAAGCTAAATAAACTAGGTATTGATGGATGTATCTCAAAATAATAAGAGCTATTTAACCCACAGCCAATATCATACTGAATGTGCAAAAACGGGAAGCATTCCCTTTGATAACTGGCACAAGACAAGGATGCCCTCTCTCACCACTCCTATCCAACATAGTGTTGGAAGTTCTGGCCAGGGAAATCAGGCAAGAAAAAGAAATAAAGAGTATTCAATTAGGAAAAGAGGAAGTCAAATTTTCTCTGTTTGCAGATGACATGACAGAATTTTTAGTAAACCTCATCGTCTCAGCCCAAAATCTCCTTAAGCCGATAAGCCACTTCAGCAAAGTCTCAGGATACAAAATCAATGTGCAAAAATCACAAGCATTCTTGTGCACCAATAGCAGGTAAACAGAGAGCCAAATCATGCGTGAACTCCCATTCACAACTGCTACAAAGGGAATAAAATACTTAGGAATACAACTTACAAGGGATGTGAAGGAGCTCTTCAAGGAGAAGTACAAACCACTGCTCAATGAAATAAAAGAGGACATAAACAAATGGAAGAACATTCCATGCTCATGGATAGGAAGAATCAATATTGTGAAAATGGCCATAGCACCCAAGGTAATTTATAGATTCAGTGTCACCCACATCAAGCTACCAATGACTTTCTTCACAGAATTGGAAAAAAATTAAAGTTCATATGGAATCAAGAAAGAGCCTACATTGCCAAGACAATCCTAAGCAAAAAGAAGAAAGCTGGAGGCATCATGCTACCTGACTTCAAACTATAGTACAAGGCTACAGTAACCAAAATAGCATGGTACTGGCATGAAAACACAGAGATAGACCAATGGAACATAGCAGAGGCCTCAGAAATAACACCACACATCTACAACCATCTAATCTTTGACAAATCTGACAAGAAGAAGAAATAGGGAAAAGATTCCCTATTTAATAAATGGCGCTGGGAAAACTGGCTAGCCATATGCAGAAAGCTGAAACTGGATCCCCTCCTTACACCTCATACAAAAATTAATTCATGATGGATTAAAGACTTAAATGTTAGACCTAAAACCATAAAACCCTAGAAGATTACCTAGACCATACCATTCAGAACACAGGCATGGGCAAAGACTTCATGTCTAAAACACCAAAAGCAATGGCAACAAAAGCCAAAATTGACAAATCAAATCTAATTAAACTAAAGAGCTTCTGCACAGCAAAAGAAACTACCATCAGAGTGAACAGGCAACCTACAGAATGGGAGAAAAATTTTGCAATCTATCCATCTGACAAAGGGCTAATATCCAGAATCCACCAGGAACTTAAACAAATTTACAAGAAAAAAACAAACAACCCCATCAAAACAGGGCAAAGAATATGAACAGACTCTTCTCAAAAGAAGACATTCATGCAGCCAACAGACACATGAAAAAATGCTCATTATCACTGGTCATCAGAGAAATATAAATCAAAACCACAGTGAGATACCAACTCACACCATTTAGAATGGCGATCATTAAAAAGTCAGGAAACAACAGATACTGGAGAGGATGTGGCGAAATATGAACGCTTTTACACTGTTGGTGGGAGTGTAAACTAGGTCAACCATTGTGGAAGATAGTGTGGCGATTCCTCAAGGATCTAGAACTACAAATACCATTTGACCCAGCAATCCCATTACTAGATATATACCCAAGGGATTATAAAGCATGCTACTATAAAGACACGTGCACACGTATGTTTATTGCAGCACCATTCACAATAGCTAGGAGTTGGAACCAACCCAAATGTCCATCAGTGATAGACTGAATAAAGAAAATGTGGCCTATATACACCATGGAATACTATACAGCCGTAAAAAGGATGAGTTCATGTCTTTTGTAGGGACATGGATGAAGCTGGAAACCATCATTCTGAGCAAACTATCACAAGGACAGAAAACACCAAATACCACATATTCTCACTCATAGGTGGGAAATGAACAATGAGAACACTCGGACACAGGGCGGGAAACATCACACCCTGGGACCTGTTGTGGGCTGGAGGGCAGGGGGAGGGATAGCATTAGGAGAAATACCTAATGTAAATGATGAGTTAATGGGTGCAGCAAACTAACATGGCACATGTATACCTATGTAACAAACCTGTATGTTGTGCACACGTACCCTAGCATTTAAAGTATAATAAAAAAAAGAGAGAGAGAGAAAGAGAGAGAGAAAGAGAGAGAGAGAGAGAGAGAGAGAGAGAGAGAGAGAGAGAGAGAGAAAGGCAATAGTCTTAAAATCCTCCCAGCACTGGGCTCTGTGCTCAGCCTGACTGCTTGGCTGCCTGTCCTGTGGACACCTGAGCTTGAGAGTGTATTCTGCTTTTATCTAAGCTTCTTTGACTTTGGTTTCCATCACTGGACATTATGATACTTGCTTTCTAAAAGAGAAATATATAGTTGCGTATTTATATTGTGGACATAGTTTTAGTTTCATTTAGTGTCGTTTTTGTGTTTTTAGTAGGAATTTGAGGAAGTGAAAAAATATGAAGAAAACTAATGATGATGTGAATATAGAGACTGCATCATTTAGGCAATATTTGGTCTTGCTCATAGGGATCACCCTGAGGTCAGAAGTTATAGGACTGAGAAATACCTCGAGTTAGCTACCATCAAACTTTCTAAAACCGCAGAACCCTTTGAAATACTATCCAAATTTACACAACTCAGTTCATGATAAAAAAAATAACAAATAGCAATTTGCTAAAATCTTTATCCAATATAGTAAAAAATGTGAAAAAAAAGGAAGAAGGCATTATTATTACCCTCAAGTAAAATATTGGTGGTGGTTAGAAATAACCAGTTAATCATCATGGAACCCTCAGCAAACTCCTTCCAGACCCACATGTGAGGGCAAAGAGGTTAAAGAACACCGTTTGAAACCCCTGGCACTCCAGGATATGGTTCTAATCAGAAATCAGCAGCTCTTGCTTTCAGGGACTTAATTCTATCCCTGCTTTGCTCAACCCTCTGCCTATATACAAAAATCAATTGTAAAGAAATGTATTCATATACGTGCAAAGCACAAGTGTTGAAATACTTGTTTCTGTCACAAATTCTTAGTCTAATCTTACTAATCAATGTGCATAGGTCAGTTTCTCACAGGTGTTTCCCTAGAAAGCTGTTGGCAACCACATAGCCATCAGGGGATCCAGGAAGGTCCGTTTTCTCTGTGCTCACCTCATGTCTTTGAATGCAAAATGAGGTGTAGACTATCAAATTACTTAATAGGTCATGTAATCCATCACTGCAGTTTGAAATTCCTCAATCATGTATCATTTTATAAAACTATGGAAATGTAAGGCAGATGGAAGAAAATCTCCTCTGATGTAAATGCAAAAAACGACAGGTCAGGAGATTGTAGGTGGCCTGGGGAGAATCAGGCATTTCTAACGTGTAATGGCTTGTGGGAGAGGATTAGGTGTCTGATCTTATTTTCAGAGCAAACATGCAGGAGCAGCTGCATCATGCCAGCTTCAAAGGCAAACAGGCAGCTTCGTGACTAGGCCCACACCAGGAATGTCATGGTACTAATGACTTCCATTCACTCTTAAAATAACATAACAGCTTCTTCCTGAAGTTGAGCTATTTGATCCTCTTTTCCCATCCTTGTCAGGAGACTGAGTTTTGTCCTGTGGGAGGAGCATGGTGATTCCCATGCCAAGTGATGAGGACAGGGAAACTTGTTTGCAGAGGCATCTGCGTTCTCCACTTCCTGTTTATTGGTGCCCTTCAAGTCCCTGTACCCTGGGTCTGTGGTTCCAGGCTTCTCAGAGCGACAGGCCCAAATGCCCTGCCTATGCTGTGAACCCTCAGTCTAATGCACTCAATCTTGGCTTCCACTTGGGGGCAGAAAAGAAACAATTTACCCTACATTGACTCATTAAATTGGATATTTTGGGTTGGTAACTGGCAATACCCCTTTGGCCATGAACCAGCACCTGTCTATGTCAGCCATTTCAGTTGGAAGTTCCAAACCTAATTCAAACTGTTCTAAGCAAAAGGTGATTTAAAAAAAATTATTTAGGGAAGGGTTCATGGGTAGACTTTCAGTTAAAGCTAAAAGTAGGGATAAAAAATAATGCCACTAAGGAGATACCACAAGAAGGGCTGGATGCTGGCCAGACCAAAATAATAGATGCCCATCGCTGTCTCTCATATCCTACAAAAAATGAATGAACAAGACAGACAGGAGCTTAGAGCAGAGTGGGGATCCACATAAATGCACAATTGCAATATGGCATGAGAAATGTTAAGATGGAGAATTACCACATGCTATAGAGCACATGGGAGGAGCACCCAGCCTAGTTGAGAGCAGAGTAGGGTCAGGGAATACATGTGATTCCAATGTATACTTTACAGAGTAAATGGCATTGAAGTAAAGTGTGTGTTAGAATTAGATGAGAGGTGATTAATGAAGAAGGTTGAGGGGAGAGGGTGATGAGCATCTTCCTTCTCACATGCAACTGCCAGGTCATCCATCTAAGAGTGATAGTGTTTTCTAAATAAGAAATAAAGACACATTGTGTCAAAGGTATAAACATACTTAGAGACATGAAGACTGTGCCAAGAAATTCAGGCTATATCATCACCATCTCTCTTCCCTCTCCCCTTCTCTTAGGAAACTAAACAGCCAGTCTCATAAGTGGGCCCTGCTCTCAGGGCTGAAAGGGAATGAAGAGTTGTTGGTCAGACGCTTTTCTTTTTTGCTCAGTTAATCCTCACTACCATTCCATGAGGTCAGTACTATTTCCAATGTATAGACATAGATGAAATAAAATAAAATGACCGAAAACAACCTAGCAAACAAAAAACTCCAAGTATTTAGAGACTTAAGCAACTTAAGATCACGCAGCTAGTCAGTGTAGGAGCCGGGGTTCAAACCTAGTTGTGCCTGGTTCAGGATACTCATTCTATTACTCTGTCTCTGAGGAAATATTCTAAATTTTATTGGAGTCTCTTGGAACTCTAATTTTGGTTGTTTAACTAACATGAGATTCTAATCATAAAAATTTAAATTCTGGTAGGTAGAGAGCCATTTTGATATTCTGAACAAACCACCTATTCAGTCAAAGCATGATAATCAATGCTGCTTGCCTTATTCTTTTTCCTCTGGCAGGAGTTTTCTGGCAGGAGTTCTCAACTTGTACGCCACTATATTTTGCTCAGTATGAAACTGAGTGCTTAACTCCCCATCAACAGAATTATACATCCATTTACTTGCCATAGCTTCATAATGGATAACATACATCTTTCTCCCCGCATCGCCTTGATTTTTGGGATGGGCCATATGCCTTGTTTTGGCCGGTGGATGAAGTCAGCTTTGAGATGAGCAGATGCTTGAAATGTGCTTTGTAATTAGATTTGCTTCTCTTGCATTCTGGTAATCTGCCACATGAAGAATATGTTCCCTTTTTCTGGGACCTAAAATGTGACATCGGAGCAGACCTACAACCCACAGTCTGGAGCAGTGCCTGGCTGACCTGAAGCAGGAGGAAGAGCTGCTCTGCCGAGCTCGCTCAGGCTACGTTAGTCAAACTGCAGCTTCCCTGCCATCCCAGAAGCATGTGTATAAATGCTTGTAGTCGTAAATTTCTGAGTTTGGGGAAGTATTGTTACATAGCATTATTATAGAAACAGCTGGCTAATGTAATGAGTGAATAATATTACCTTTTACCACAACTGAATATACTTACCACCTTGAAGATGTCAGTCAAATATAACTTTGAGCTCAGAGGGTTGTGGGGTGCATATAGAGTATAAGTGAGTATAATTTGCTATTACTGTAAGCTAAAATGGCATTGAAAATCTTTTGAGGGCTTACTGGAATGTGTGAGAACTTTGTCGCATGAGTTTATAAGGAAGTAAATTAAGAACAAAATTCTTCTAAAATAGTATACTCTACTGCAAGATTGAGGAAATGATTGGATAACTGAGTGAGTTTTATAAATCTTGTGAGACATTGTTCCAGTCACAGTAATGATTATGTTGTAGTTGCTTCTGACTTATTTGGTGTTGCTTTGAGGCTTTTAGTCTCTTCTTGTATATGGACAAGCATTCCTTTATTCATAAGTATGCTGTGAAGATAAAAAGGTGGAGGACTATTCTTCTAGTGTAAGATTTTTATAAGTTGTTATAAAAGCTCTTATTAGTTGCTCTACTGATTAAACAAAATTATCCACTTCTGATTTTACCCAAAATAATACAAAGATGACTGGAAAGGCATATGCTTGTATTGCCTGGAAGTTAAACATGGAAGCTATGGTGTGCTCGGGTTTCCATTTGGATGCCGAATTACTTTTCTTTTCTTGTTTTGGACTTATAAACATTTCATGTATTGATATTTGTTGTTAATTTATCTTGAAATATGTTGAACAGACAGACCTTTTAAATTCGTTCATTCAAGATATATATTGAGCACCTTTTCTCTACCAAGTACTGTGCTAGGTCATAGGTATGAAATGGTGAACAAGACAGATAGAATCCTTGCCCACAAAATGCCTAAGTGGGTTTTAACTCTGATTGTACATAAAAATATTGTTATAATAAATAATAAGAGAGCATTAAAAAGAGATTCTGATTTCATTGGAATGGGATGGGGGCCTCAGTGTCAGTATTTAAAAAGCTACCCAAGTTCTAATATGTAGCCAGGTTTGAAATCTGAAGCTTAGCAGGTATTGACATTATTTTTTTGAATGTTACTGTGGACAAGGCACTGTACTAAGCACCTTGTGTGAAGTGTTTACTCTATCCTTAGAGTGTCTGGTGGGGTGGATATTACAATGCCTCCTTTACTGATGAGTGGTTAGATTACTTTTGTAAAGCAAATAGAGTATACAATAGAGCCAGGATTCTAACACAGATCTGTTTTAACCATTGTGCTGCAATGGCTTTGAAATACACTTTGTGTGAAATAGTCACAAATAATTAAAGGAGAAGTTAATGCAATAAGAGCTTTGGGAAATTAAAAACCAGAAACCAGATAAAATATTTCTGAAAAAGTGATATAAATCAATGGAGAAATATGAAGTGATATTGATTTATAAAATCTATCAATCAATTTATAAATTTATAAAATCCTAAAATCTGTTCAGTTTTCAGGAATTTTACATACTTTAGAGGCTTAAATTTTCATGTGCAAACTCCTTTCTTCCTTCCTTTTTCTTTCTCTCAATAGTGAACCTATACTGGAGAAAATGGATGAGTCTATGGTAGATGTTGAGTGACTGCGTATCTATGTGTGTGCTCATTTACTTGTCAGATTTAGTCATTGAAAAGCTCCTCCACTCAACTTTGATTTGAGAAACTTTTAAGTCACCATATAAATTCTCAGGCTGAAATTTGTAAGTGTGCTAGCTCAAATTTAACATTAGCTAGCCTGGTGATTTCAGGCAAGAATATCAAGGGTTAAAATTCCCTTTCTTACATAGTCCTGTGTTGAAGAATTAAGAATGTACAGTCTTTTTCAATACCAAACTAGCCTTAAACCAAATGCAAAACATCAAAGTGCTCTGAAAAGTGAGTGCTAAGTTTTTTTCAAAGAGATGTTTGTGGGGCAGACAATGTAAGCCATGATCATTCTTTGTTCTCAGTAACCTGCCCCATCTGTTGAGTAGGATATGTTACTGGTACAGTAGGAGATAAATGAACATATGCTTAAATGCTTACACTGAGCCAGAATAGAATTTTCAGCCATATTCTTGTCACTAAGGCTGCCAGACCAACATTTGTAGACAAGAGTGTCAAATGTACATCAAGCTGTTGTCATCCAAGATAGAATTATGTATTTCAAAACACTGGACAAATGTTTTTCCATCAGCTGCTGGCTAAACAGTTAGTTCCTATATACGTCAATGCATAAACATGTACACACACCAGGATTCAAGTGCAAGGCAAACTGCATTGCAGATCTCTGGTTACCATGACCATCATAGAAAGATTCTGCAGAAAAGTAATTTTAAATTCAATAAATTGATTCAAATTATAATATTATCTGTTTCCACCTTTCCTTTCATGGAGTGGAAGATAATTGGTAATTAGTTGTACCTTCTTTCTTAAGTCATACAACTTTATTTGATGTCAACAGAGGCATGCTTCTTAAGAGAATTATCTTCCTTTTACACTTTCAGCAAAACTGTATCCAATTTTATTGTCTAATTCGTAGGACAATGTGGTTTTTTTTCTTCTCTGTTCTTTTTAATGATGATAGTGTTTGATGGGGATGGGAGGAATAGCTGTGGAAAAGTTTCCCAGCAGAAATCAACATTGAAATCTTTCTACTCCAATTTCTTTCACGCTGTTAATGCTGTAATAGCATGTTTTATCCTGGACAAGTAGAAGCTGCCACATGTTTCTGAAGAATCTTTTTAAGAAGTTGCGTATGTTCTTAGTACTATGTGTACACTCATGGTTGAAGTTTTCATGAGGATTCTCTGGGAACAGTAGTGGTTTCTCATTTAACCTTTGTTTTAGTGGATTGGTTCACAGCATTTTCCAAACTGCAGTCTCTTCTCCACCATTGCCTTTTTTCCTTTGTATATGCCTAAGTCTATGTCATAAACATTTCTTTTATAGCTAGGCATACCATGACTCTTCATTAATAGCTTCTAGAACTTTTGCAACACTAAGACAAAAATAGGAACCTAGAAAACACCTGGCAAAAAACGAACCATCAATATGTTAAAAACCAATTAAGTCAGTATATGGAGGAAAGAAATAGATGTGAAAGGTACGTCTGGTCTGTGGTGTCACCTTTTATCAGTAAGTGCCACTACCAAATACATTACAGTACTCTTGCCTCTAACTTCTTTTGATTCTGAAGTTCACATAACGTTAATTTTCCCGACTTAATGTGAAAGTTGATGAACATGCTTTGTGTTTAGGGATGCTTGAACCAGACCCTCAGATAAAGGGAGAGCATCTTTTTAATCCTATGTTGTACAGGCACTTGCTCCATCTTCATCCATCAACATTGTCAATACCCCAGTTGCTAATTTTGTCATTGCTATCACTTACTGAGCCACTGATATGTCCTACACACAAGCACTTAAAATATTTTATTTAATCATCACCACAAGCTTCTGAGGGTCATATTATTATTTTCATTCTATACGTGAGAAAGTGGAGCCTTTATAAAGGTTAAGTTATATGTCACCAGAAAACATCTAATAAATGACAAAACTGGAATATGAACAACATCAAAACATTCCCATGGCCAAACAGCTGCATCTAAGAAGAAAAGTCAAGACGGCTGGTCAAAATCACACTATCAAGCTGTCATCATATCCGTGAGATGTGAGCTGTGGTCAGGTGTTTTCTAGAAGCGCAAGGAAAATGTTTCTGTGATGCTGATTAATTTAAAGTTATTATATTTGTTATTCAAAAATGACTTTTAGGGTGAATTTGAATAAGTTCCTTGTAAAAGCTCAGTGAAAACTCTGAAAGATAAAAGTGCTCTTTCTGTGGATGTTTTTGTAAACTAGAACAAACGTTTAATACCCTAAATCCTTCTAATGCTACAGAATTATTCATAACAGAGTTAAAAGGAATGACTTATGCCTGTAATAGTCAAAGCAAACATGGATATGCATGGAAATCTAATGGTGTTCTTATTAGACTGGAATGCTAGACTGGAAATTAATTTCATCAAATATTACACTTTGGCCAAATACCATGTAACTTCACATTTACCAATATATAAACTTGATGAATTAACTTGAAATTGACACTATTTCAAACTCTTTTATGACTATTTCTTTTTCCTATTATCTTTGTCTATCAGCTGGTATTGGCTGCTTCCTAAAGACTTCAATTTGCTTTCCAAAATAGTTCAACTTTTAAAGTTAAGCACAGTAATTTGTCATGCATTCTTGCATTCCTATATGTGTTGAAGTAGAAGAAAACACTATAAGGAAAATACCTTGCAAAAATATATTTTAAACATTGTATAGGCCAGGCGCAGTGGCTCAAGCCTGTAATCCCAGCACTTTGGGAGGCCGAGACGGGCGGATCACGAGGTCAGGAGATCGAGACCATCCTGGCTAACACAGTGAAACCCCGTCTCTACTAAAAAAAAATACAAAAAACTAGCCGGGCGAGGTGGCGGGCGCCTGTAGTCCCAGCTACTCGGAGGCTGAGGCAGGAGAATGGCGTAAACCCGGGAGGCGGAGCTTGCAGTGAACTGAGAACTAGCCACTACACTCCAGCCTGGGCGACAGAGCGAGACTCCGTCTCAAANAGATCGAGACCATCCTGGCTAACACAGTGAAACCCCGTCTCTACTAAAAAAAAATACAAAAAACTAGCCGGGCGAGGTGGCGGGCGCCTGTAGTCCCAGCTACTCGGAGGCTGAGGCAGGAGAATGGCGTAAACCCGGGAGGCGGAGCTTGCAGTGAACTGAGAACTAGCCACTACACTCCAGCCTGGGCGACAGAGCGAGACTCCGTCTCAAAAAAAAAAAAAAAAAATGTATATTACTACATATTTATTTCTTTAAACATTGTTATATGTAATATATGTGTTATATATATTTGTATGTTATATGCATACCTATACATATAACTGAACCAATGATATGTCCTAGACATAAGCACTTAAAATATTTCATTTTAAGTAGGTACATATATGTATACCCATACATATAACATACAAATATATGTTGGTACATACACATTTATATGTACACACATACACCCAAATGTATAACATATATCATATATGTATGTTGTATACGTATATGTATGTATATACATATATGCATGTTTACGTATTTGTTTGTATAATGTATATGTGATATGTATTTCTATAACATTGTTATATGTTACTACAACAATGTTTAAAGAAATATATACCAATCTATTAACAGTATTTGCCTCAGAGTGGTATAACTTACTTTTTCTAGTATTTGCTTACTGGTATTTAAAATTTTTCTACAATGAATTTAAATTACCTTGAAACAAAGAAAACTCCATAAAGATCTTGAGGAATAATTGGATTAAAAAGAAGGTAAAGAATTGGATGGGGAGAGAAATTAGAGCTAAAGTAGGCTTAGAGCAAGAGTAGATTTGGCTCCCAAAGCCTAGATATGTGTCCTTTCAGCTTGAATTTACAGCCTCTATCTATGGGAAACACTCACCAGCCTTTTTTCCATTTCTTGTCTCCTAACTCTGCCGGAAGTACCCACTTCTTGCTGCAGAGGTGAAAATTCCAGTGCTTGTTTTCCCTGCCTTCTCGCAGTTTTGAGTTTGGCCATGTGAACTCTCTTTGTCAGTGGTCCCTGAGGGGATCTTCTGGGAATGTTCTCAGGGAGGGACTTCTGGGAAAGATTTTCCTCCTGATAAAAAGAGATGGGTGAGGAAAAATATGTTCTTTTTTTTGGCCTTTGGATGTGGCTGTGATGTTGTGGTCTTCTTGAACCACGAGGGAACGAGCTTGACATTAAAAGCCAGCCAACTGGCTGAGATTGGTAGACCAGGAAGATTAACAAACAAGCAAGCAAACAAATAAACAAACAAACAAACAAAAATACATACATACATACATGTGTCCTTGATAATGTCATTGAGCTACTGCAGCAACGCTTGAATTTCCCTGGGCAGAACGCAGTGCTAAAACATACATTTGAGGCCACTGTGGTTGGGATGAAGGGAGGGTTCAGAAATAGGGATAGGGGAAATGAAGATTTTCTCTAAGCTATGCTAAATAGAGTACATTGAAAGGAAGGTACCCAGAGATTTTTCCACTGTAACCATTCAAATTATGTGTCATTTTGGAGATCATGGTGACACACACAGTAGGAAGCCATAATGAAGTTAAAGAAAGATCAAAATTTAATTAATATAAAACATATTGAAAAAGATTCCCAACTTTCTCTAGCATTACGCCTCAAAATTTCAAGTATACCCCTTTATCACATGTTGTTGGTATATTTTTATCTTCATTGATCGAGAAAATACATGATGACAAGAAGATACTATTAATACGGTAATGTTTTTATGCTAATTTTTTATATTCTCAATTACAGCAGCACTTCCATTTATTAAAAAATAGTTCAGAGGAGTAAGAGGCAAATTGTGTGTTCAGTCTTTGGACAAGGCTTATTGCACATACTCATCTGTGACTTCTCCATAGACCGTAGGTTGGAAACCCCCATCTTACAGGAATGTCTATAGTCAGCTGTAGATGAGAAAGCAGTATTGTAATGGGGAAAATTGAAACGATCCATTACTTTATGTGTGTAGGGCAATGGAGCTGAATTCTGGTTCCTTAAAAAGAATTCCAAATGAAACTCCTCATTCTTTTTAAAAATTATTTTACTTTAAGTTCTGGGATACATGTGCAGAACATGCAGGTTTGTTACATAAGTATACATGTGCCATGGTGGTTTGCTGCACCCATCAACCCATCGTGTACGTTAGGTTTTACTCCTAATGCTACCCCTCCCCTTGCCCCACATTCTCCAACAGGCCTTGGTATGTGATATTCCCTTTCCTGTGCTCATACATTCTCATTGTTCAACTCCCACTTATGAGTGAGATCATGCAGTGTTTCCTATTCTGTTCCTGTGTGAGTTTGCTGAGAATAATGGTTTCCAGCTTCATCCATGTCACTGCAAAGGACATGAACTCATTCTTTTTCACGGCCGCATAGTATTCCATGGTGTATATGTACCATATTTTCTTTATGCAGTCTAACATTGATGGCTATTTGGGTTGGTTCCAAATCTTTGCTCTTGTGAAAAGTGCTGCAGTAAACATACATGTGCATGTGTCTTTATAATGGAATGATTTATAATCTTTTGGGTATATACCCAGTAATGTGATAGCTGGGTCAAATGGTATTTCTAGTTCTAGATTCTTGAGGATTCGGCACACTGTCTTCCACAATGGTTGAACTAATTTACACTCCCACCAACAATGTAAAAGCATTCCTATTTCTCCACCTCCTGTCCAGTATCTGTTGTTACCTGACTTTTTAATGATCACCATTCTAACTGGTGTGAGATGGTATTTCATTGTGGTTTTGATTTGCATTTCTCTAATGACCAGTGATGATTATATTTTCTTTTTCCTATGTTTGTTGGCTGCATAAATGCCTTCTTTTGAGAAGTGTCTGTTCATATACTTTGCCTACTTTTTGATGTAATTGTTTGTTTTTTTCTTGTAAATTTGTTTAACTTCCTCGTATATTTTGAATATTAACCCTTTGACAGACAGAGAGATTGCAAAAATGTTCTCCCATTCTGTAGGTTGCCTGTTCACTCTGATGATAGTTTCTTTTCTGTGCAGAAGCTCTTTAGTTTAATTAGAGCTTTTGTCAATTTTGGCTTTTGTTGCCATTGCTTTTGGTGTTTTAGTCATGAAGTCTTTGCCCATGCCTATGTCCTGAATGGTATTGCTTGGGATTTTTTCTAGGGTTTTATGGTTTTAGGTCTTATGTTTAAATTTTAATCCATCTTGAGTTAATTTTGTATAAGCTATAAGGAAGAGGTCCAGTTTCAGTTTTGTGTATATGGCTAGCCAGTTTTCCCAACACTATTTATTACATAGGGAATCCTTTCCNTTGTCAATTTTGGCTTTTGTTGCCATTGCTTTTGGTGTTTTAGTCATGAAGTCTTTGCCCATGCCTATGTCCTGAATGGTATTGCTTGGGATTTTTTCTAGGGTTTTTATGGTTTTAGGTCTTATGTTTAAATTTTTAATCCATCTTGAGTTAATTTTTGTATAAGCTATAAGGAAGAGGTCCAGTTTCAGTTTTGTGTATATGGCTAGCCAGTTTTCCCAACACTATTTATTACATAGGGAATCCTTTCCCCATTTCTTGTTTTTGTCAGGTTTGTCAAAGATCAGATGATTGTAAATGTGTGTTGTTATTTCTGAAGCCTCTGTTCTGTTCTATTGGTCTATATATCTGTTTTGGTACCAGTACCATGCTGTTTTGGTTACTGTAGACTTGTAGTTTAGTTTGAAGTCAGGTAGTGTGATGTCTCCAGCTTTGTTCTTTTTGCTTGGGATTGTCTTGACTATACAGGCTCTTTTTTGCATATGAAATTTAAAGTAGTTTTTTTTTTCTAATTCTGTGAAGAAAATCAATGGTAGCAAATGGGAATAGCATTGAGTCTATAAATTACTTTGGGCAGTGTGTCATTTTTACTATACTGATTCTTCCTATCCTTGAGCATGGAATGTTTTTCCACTTGTTTGTGTCCTCCCTTATTTCCTTAAGTAGTGGCTTGTAGTTCTCCTTGAAGAGATCCTTCACATCCCTTGTAAGTTGCATTCCTAGGTATTTAATTCTCTTTGTAGCAATTGCGAATGGGAGTTCACTCATGATTTGGTTCTCTGTTTGTCTATTATTGGTGTACAGGAATGCTTGTGATTTTTGCACATTGATTTTGTATCCTGAAACTTTGCTGAAGTTGTTTATAAGCTTAAGGAGATTTTGGTCTGAGATGATGGGGTTTTCTAAATATACAATCATGTCATCTGCAAACAGAGATAATTTGTCTTCCTTGTTTTCTGTTTGAATACGTTTTATTTCTTTCTCTTGCCTGATTGCCCTGGCCAGAACTTCCAATACTATGTTGAATAGGAGTGGTGAGAGAGGTCATCCTTGTCTTGTGCTGGTTTTCAAAGGGAATGCGTCCAGCTTTTGCCCATTCAGTATG
The DNA here is from genome assembly GCF_001698545.2 of Rhinopithecus bieti. Taxonomy (NCBI): domain Eukaryota; kingdom Metazoa; phylum Chordata; class Mammalia; order Primates; family Cercopithecidae; genus Rhinopithecus; species Rhinopithecus bieti. The sequence continues at coordinate 179,050 of NW_016828973.1, read as the reverse complement.
ATATTGGCTGTGCTTTTTCATAAATAGCTTTTATTATTTTGAGATATGTTCCATCAATAACTGGTTTATTGAGAGTTTTTAGCCTGAAGGGGTGTTGAGTTTTATTGAAGGTGTCTTCTGCATCTATTGAGATAATCATGTGGTTCTTGTCATTGGCTCTGTTTATGTGATGGATTACGTTTATTGATTTGCGTATGTTGAACCAGCCCTTCATCCCAGGGATGAAGCCAACTTGATTGTGGNTTTCAAAGGGAATGCGTCCAGCTTTTGCCCATTCAGTATGATATTGGCTGTGCTTTTCATAAATAGCTTTTATTATTTTGAGATATGTTCCATCAATAACTGGTTTATTGAGAGTTTTAGCCTGAAGGGGTGTTGAGTTTTATTGAAGGTGTCTTCTGCATCTATTGAGATAATCATGTGGTTCTTGTCATTGGCTCTGTTTATGTGATGGATTACGTTTATTGATTTGCGTATGTTGAACCAGCCCTTCATCCCAGGGATGAAGCCAACTTGATTGTGGTGGATAAGCTTTTTGATGTGCTGCTGGATTTGGTTTTCCAGTATTTTATTGAGGATTTTTGCATCAGTGTTCATCAGGGAGATTGGCCTGAAATTTTCCTTTTTTGTGTGGGTCTCTGCCAGGTTTTGGTATCAGGAGGATGCTGGCCTCATAAAATGAGTTAGGGACGAGTCCTCCTTCTTCTATTGTTTGAAATAGTTTCAGAAGGAATGGTACCAGCTCCTCTTTGTACCTCTGGTAAAATTTGGCTGTGAATTCGTCTGGTCCTGGGATTTTTTTGGTTGGTAGCCTATTAGTTACTGCCTCAATTTCAGAACTTGTTATTGGTGTATTCAGGGATTCATCATCTTCCTGTTTTAGTCTTTGGAGGGTGTATGTGTCCAGGAATTTATCCATTTCTTCTAGATTTTCTAGTTTACTTGTACAGAGGTGCTTACAGTATTCTCTGATGGTAGCTGGTATTTTTGTGGGATCAGTGATGACATCCCCTTTATCATTTTTTATTCTGTCTATTTGATTCTTCTCTCTTTTCTTCTTTATTTATTCTGGCTTGCGGTCAATCTATTTTCTTAATCTTTTCAAAAAACAGCTCCCGGATCCATTGATTATTGGAAGGGTTTTTCCTGTCTCTGTCTCCTTCAGTTCTGCTCTGATGTTAGTTATTTCTTGTCTTCTGCTAGTTTTTGAATTTGTTTGCTCTTGCTTCTTTGGTTTTTTAATTATGATGTTAGGGTGTTAATTTTATATCTTTTCCGCTTTCTCCTGTGGGCATATAGTGCTATAAATTTCTCTCTAAACACTGCTTTAGCTGTGTCCCAGAGATTCTCGTACATTGTATCTTTGTGGTCACTGATTTCTAAAAACTTATTTATTTCTGCCTTAATTTCGTTATTTACCCAGTAGCCATTCTGAAGCAGTTTGCTCAGTTTTCGTGTAGTTATGCAGTTTTGAGTGAGTTTCTTTCTTTTTTTTTTTTTTTTTGAGGCGGAGTCTCGCTCTGTCGCCCGGACTGGAGTGCAGTGGCCGGATCTCAGCTCACTTCAAGCTCCGCCTCCCGGGTTTACGCCATTCTCCTGCCTCAGCCTCCCGAGTAGCTGGGACTACAGGCGCCACCACCTCGCCCGGCTAGTTTTTGTATTTTTAGTAGAGAGTTTCTTAATACTGAGCTCTAATTTGTTTGCATTGTGGTCTGGGAGACAGTTTATTTATGATTTCTGTTCTTTTGCATTTGTGAGGAGTGTTTTACTTCCAATTATGTGGTCAATTTTAGAATAAGGGCTTTGTGGTGCTGAGAAGAATGTATATTCTGTTGATTTGGGGTGGAGAGTTCTGTAGATGTCTATTAGGTCCACTTGGTCCAGAGCTGAGTTCAAGTCCAGAATATCCTTGTTAATTTTCTGTCTCATTGATCTGTCTAATATTGATAGTAGGGTGTTAAAGTTTCCCACTATTTTTGTGTGGGACTCTAAGTCTCTTTGTCGGTCTCTAAGAACTTGCTTTATGACTCTGGGTGCTCCTGTATTGGGTGCATATGTATTTAGGATAGTTAGCTCTTCTTGTTGCATTGATCCCTTTACCATTATGTAATGCCCTTCTTTGTCTTTTTTGATCTTTGTTGATTTAAAGTCTGTTTTATCTGAGACTAGAATTGCAACCCTTGTTTTTTATTGCTTTCCTTTTGCTCAGGTAAATCTTCTTGCATCCCTTCATTTTGAGCCTATGTGTGTCTTTGCACATGAGATAGGTCTCCTGAATACAGCACGTGGATGGGTCTTGACTCTATCTAATTTGCCAGTCTGTGCCTTCCCACTGGGGCATTTAGCATGTTTACATTTAAGTTTAGTATTGTTACGTGTTAATTTGATCCTGTCATTATGATGCTAGGTGGTTATTTTGCCTATTAGTTGATGCTGTTTCTTCATACTGTCGATGGTGTTTCCATTTTGGTTTGTTTTTGCAGTGGCTGGTACTGGCTTTTCCTTTCCATATTTAGTGCTTCCTTCAGGAGCTTTTGTAAGATAAGCCTGGTGGTGACAAAATCCCTCAGCATTTGCTTGCCTATAAAGGATTTTATTTCTTTTTCACTTATGAAGGTTAGTTTGGTTGCATATGAAATTCTGGGTTGAAAATTCTTTTCTTTAAGAATGTTGAATATTGGCCCCCACTCTCTCTTCTGGCTTGTAGGATTTCTGCAGAGAGATCTGCTGTTAGTCTGACAGGTTTCCCTTTGTGGGTAACCTGACCTTTCTCTCTGGCTGCCCTTCACTTTTTTTCCTTACTTTCAACCTTGGTGAATCTGATGATTATGTGTCTTGGGGTTGCTCTTCATGAGGAGTATCTTTGTGGTGTTCTCTGTATTTCCTGAATTTGAATGTTGGCCTGCCTTGCTAGGTTGGGGAAGTTCTCCTGGATAATATCCTGAAGAGTGTTTTCCAACTTGGTTCCATTCTCCCTGTCACTTTCAGATACAACAATCAAACGTAGGTTTGGTCTTTTCACATTATCCTATATTTCTTGGAGGCTTCGTTCATTCCTTTTCATTCTTTTTTCTCTAATCTTATCTTCATGTTTTATTTCATTAAGTTGATCTTCAATCTCTGATATCCTTTCTTCCATTCGATCGATTCAGCTGTTCATACTTGTGTATGCTTCACAAAGTTCTCGTGCTGTGTTTTCCAGCTCCACCAGGTGATATATGTTCTTCTCTAAACTGATTATTCTAGTTAGCAGTTCCTGTAACTTTTTATGAAAGTTCTTAGCCTCCTTGCGTTGGGTTAGAACATGCTCCTTTAGCTCAGAGTTTGTTATTACCCACCTTCTGAAGCCTACTTCTGTCAATTCATCAAACTCATTCTCCATCCAGTTTTGCTCCCTTGCTGGACAGTAGTTGTGATCCTTTGGAGGAGAAGAGGCATTCTGGTTTTTGGAATTTTCAGCCTTTTTGCGCTGGTTTTCCTCATCTTCATGGATTTATCTACCTTTTGTCTTTGATGTTGGTGACCTTTGGATGGAGTTTTTATGTGGTCATCCTTTTTATTATGTTGATGCTATTCCTTTCTGTTTGTTAGTTTTCCTTCTAACAGGCCCCTCTGCTGCAGGTCTGCTGGAGTTTGTTGGGGGTCCACTCCAGAACCTGTTTGCCTGGGTATCACCAGCAGAGGCTGCAGAACAGCAAAGATTGCTGCCTGTTCCTTACTCTGGAAGCTTCATCCCAGAGGGGCACCTACCAGATGCTAGTGGAAGCTCTCCTGTATGAAGTGTCTGTCGACCCCTGGAAGCACAGGGGTCAGGGACCCATTTGAGGAGGCATTCTGTCCCTTATCAGAGTTTGAGCACTGTACTGAGACATCTGCTGCTCTCTTTAGAGCAGGAAAATTTAAGTCTGCTGAAGCTGTGCCGACAGCCGTCCCTTCCTCCAGGTGCTATGTCCCAGAGAGATGCGAGTTTTATCTGTAAGCCCCTGACTGGGGCTGCTGCCTTTCTTTCAGTGATGCCTTGCCTAGAGAGGAGGAATCTAGAGAGGCAGTCTGGCAACAGTGGTTTTGCCTAAACTGCTTGTTGTTTAACTAAGAAAAAAAAAAAAAGTCAGTTTCTGACTTTTATTTCCTTGATTTGTCTTCCTCTCATTGTATCACAGGGCTACTTGATTGTATTTCAGTATTCAATTTATACATTACATATTCTGCTGAATACATAGAATATAAACTTAAAAATTCTGTTTCTCAAGCAAGTCAATTCCTATGTTGTCTATCTAATATAGGATTTATGTATCTCAGCACTACTGATATTTTGGGTTGGACAATTATTTGTTGTTGGGGGCTATCCTGTGTTTTGTAGAGTATTCTGCAGCATCTCTGACCTCTATCTGCTAGATGCCAGTAGCACTCCCCATTTGTGACAACCAAAAATGTCTCCAGACATTTCCAAATATGCTCTTGAGGGCAACCCTTGATTAGGCTGTCAAATTCCCTGTAATAATTTTCTAGTTCCTTAAACAAAGAATATTTGTACAACATATTGAGACATGCAAAAATGGTACATAGTAATAATAATAGTCAGTATTTATTGAATGTATACTCTATGTCAGACATTGTGCTAAGTACATTAAAACCATTATCTTGTGTAATTCTTATATCAAAACTATGAAATAAACTATAAGTATATTATAACCCTCTCTGAACTTCCCTACCATTCTTAACCGGAGCACAGAGAGGGTAAGCAACTTGATGTAATGAATGTGATGAAGGCAGGATTTCAACTCAGGCAAATGGACTACAGAATAATGCTCCTGCTACCTATGACATAAGGCGTCACTGATAAGCTATGGCCCAAGAGGTAATAAAGCCAAAGTAAAAGGAGCAGTGCCCAGAAATACTTAAATTAAATGAATTTTTTCCCTCTTGTTTTCACTCAGAAGGACATATATTAGCTACAGTTTACCTCCTCACTTATTCCTCTCTGTTAGGTATTTGGGATGAGAACTAGGGATGGCCAGCTCTGCCCCATTCTCTCTTTTTTCTCTTTGAAGTCTAGCCATCCACATAAATCATGACTCTTTCCGGTTTGGACCTCCTGCCATAAATTGTCCAGGGGCAATTATGGGACTTTGAGTGGACCAGCACTGCCTCTGGCTGGTGGTGCTCTGTCTAACCTGGGGTTTGTTTTAAGGAAGCCCCTTATCATTACACATCTGGGGCACTGTATTAGTCTGTTCTTGTGTTGCTATAAATAACTACCAGAGGGCCAGGCTCAGTGGCTCATGCCTATAATCCCAGCACTTTGGGAGGCCAAGACTGGTGGATCACCTGAGGTCAAGCAATTGAGACCAGCCTGGTTAACATGGCAAAACCCCATCTCTACTAAAAAAAAAATACAAAAATTAGCTGGTCGTGGTGGTGCATGCCTGTAATCCCAGATACTCAGGAGGCTGAAGCAGGAGAATTGCTTGAACCCAAGAGCCGGAGGTTGCGGTGAGCCAAGATCACACCACTGCACTCCAGCCTTGGTCAAAAAACAACAACCACAGCAACAACAAAACTACCAGAGACTGGGCAATTTATAAAGAAAAGAAGTTTAATTGGCTCACAGTTCCACAGGCTATATAGGAAGCATGGCTGGAGAGGCCTCAGAAAACTTACAATCATGGCGAAAGGTGAATATGAAGGAGGTGCATCTTACATGGCCAGAGCAGGAGGAAGAGAGAAAAAGGCGAGGTCCTGCACACTTTTAAAACAACCAGATCTCATGAGAACTCATTCACAATCATGAAAACAGCAAGGGGGAAGTCCACCCCATGATCCAATCATCTCCCACCAGGACCCTCCTCCAACATTGGAAAATACAGTTCATTGGACATGAGCTTTGGCTGGGTACACCAGTTCAAACCATCATCAGACACATGCTTTATCAGCAAAAAAGGTGATATCTTGCTCTGTGCCTTATTCCTTGCATCTTCTAATTTCTTCAGTACTCAGCTGGGGAAGTTGGGTGTATTAGTTTTCTATTGCTTCTGTAACCAGTTACTACCAACTTAGTGGCTTAAAATAATATGAATTTGTTATGTTACAATTCTTGAGGTCAGAAAGCAAAATGGGTCTTAATGGGCTGAAATCAGGTGATTGCTGGCTGTATCCCTTCTGGAGGCTCCGGGGGGGAGGAGAGACTCCTTTTCCTGGTCTTTTTCAGCTTCTAGAGGCTTCCCACATTCTTCTAGAGGCTACTCACATGGTCCCGTTTCTCGTTTTCAAGTCCAACAGCGTGGAATCTTAAAACCTCTTGGATTCTGAGATTCTGCCTCTCCTTCCCATCTTTTTAGAACTCCTATGATTACATTGGGCCTACGGAAATATTCCAGGATCATTTACCTAGGTCAAGATGCTTAACAGAGTCCATTTTGTCATGTAAGGTAAGATATTAACAAGTTTCAGGAATTAGAATATGAATATCTTTTGGGTGGGAGGAGCATTATTCTGCCTTCCAACAAGGGTATTATGAATTGATCCCTCCTCAACTCCCTGATTGTAGTTTACTTATTGAAAGTTTGCCACCATTAAATGGACTCACTCAGATGACTACTTAATTTTTTGTTTTTAAATATTTAGACGCAGCCCAGGGTTGAGTAAGGCCCAAGGCAGAGGCCTGATTTCTGTTTCTTTGTCATTAATTTTGCTCATAATTGTTCAGCTAAAGGTTCTTACTGCCATGCTATCTGACCTGGTTATATTCACTAAATGATGTAGGAAATTCGCAATGACTCAGGAAAGTCAGTGCTACTTGGTACAGCTGCCACTTGTATGTGTTGCAATTTAGATTGTTGACTTTCTTATCTCTTTAATGGCAATTTTTACTGACTTTCTGCTAGGTGCTGTAGACAGGAGTGGGATAAATGTAAAGTGTGTATGTGTATATATATGTGTGTGTGTATGTGAATATGCATGATTTGTTTTATATTATTTATTTTATTTTTCTATAAGTTATTGGGGTACAGGTATTATTTTGTTACATGAGTAAGTTCTTTAGTGGTGATTTGTAAAATTTTGGTGCACCCATCACCTCAGAAGTATACACTACACCATATTTGCAGTCTTCTATCCCTGACCCCTGCCACTCTTTTCCCCCCAGGTCCCCAAAGTCCTCTGTATCATTCATATGCCTTTGCATCCTCATAGCTTAGGTCCCACGTATCAGCGAGAACATAACAATATTTGGTTTTCCATTTCTGAGTTACTTTACTTAGAATGATAATCTCCAGTCTCATCCAGGTCACTGCAAATGCTGTTAATTCATTCCTTTTTATGGCTGCATGATATTCCATTGCATATATATACCACAGTTCTTTTATCCACTTGTTGATTAATGGGCATTTGGGTTGGTTCCACAATTTTGCAATTGTGAATTGTGCTGCTATAAACATACATATGCAAGTATCTTTTTTGAATAATGACTTCTTTTCCTCTGGGTAGATACCCAATAGTTGGATTGCTGGATCAAATGGTAGTTCTACTTTTAGTGCTTTAAGGGATCTCTACATTGTTTTCCATAGCAGTTGTACTAGTTTACATTCCCACCAGCAGTGTAGTAGTGTTCCCTGATCAACACATCCGTTCCAACATCTACTGTTTTTTGATTTTTTGGTTATGGTCATTCTTACAGGAGTAAGGTGGTATCACATTGAGGTTTTGATTTGCATTTCCCTGATCATTAGTAATGTTGAGGATTTTTTCATATGTTTCTTGGCCATTTGTATATCTTCTTTTGAGAATTGTCTATTCATACCCTTAGCCCACTTTTTGATGGGATTGTTTGCTTTTTTCTTATGGATTTGAGTTTGCTGTAGATTCTAGATATTAGTCATTTGTCAGACTCATAGATTGTGAAGATTTTTCTCCCACTCTGTGGGTTGTCTGTTTATTCTGACTGTTCCTTTTGCTGTGCAAAAGGTCTTTGGTTTAATTAGGTCCCAGGTATTGATTTTTATTGCATTTACTTTTGGATTCTTGGTCATGAAATCCTTGCCTAAGCCAATATCTAGAAGGACTTTTCTAATGTTATCTTGTAGAATTTTTATAGTTTCAGGTCTTAGGTTTAAGTCCTTAATCAATCTTGAGTTGATTTTTGTATAAGGTGAGAGGTGAGGATACAGTTTCATTCTCCTACATGTGGCTAGCCAATTATCTCAGCACCATTTGTTGAAAAGGGTGTCCTTTCCCAACTTTATGTTTTTGTTTTGTTGAAGATCAGCTTGCTGTAAGTATATGGCATTATTTCTGGGTTCTCTATTCTGTTCCATTGGTCTATGTGCCTATTTTTATACCAGTACCATGCTCTTTTGGTGACTATGGCCTTATAGTATGGTTTGAGATCAGGTAGTGTAATGCCTCCAGATTTGTTCTTTTTGCTTAGTCTTGCTTTGGCTCTGCTGGCTCTTTTTTGGTTCCATATGAATATTAGGATTGTTTTTTCTAGTTCTGTGAAGAATGATGGTGGTATTTTGATAGGAATTGCATTGAATTTGAAGATTGCTTTTGGCAGTATGGTCATTTTCACAATATTGATTCTACCCATCTATGAGCATGCGATGTGTTTCCATTTGTTTGTGTCATCTATTATTTCTTTCAGCAGTGTTTTGTAGTTTTCTTTGTAGAAGTCCTTTGACTCCTTGGTTAGGCATACTCCTAAGTCTTTTTTTTTTCCAGCTATTGTAAAATGGGTTGAGTTCTTGATTTGATTCTCTGCTTGGTCGCTGTTGGTGTACATAGAAGAGCTACTGATTTGTGTACATTAATCTTGTATCTGGAAACTTTGCCAAATTCTTTTGTCAGTTCTAGGAGTTTTCTGGAGGAGTCCTTAGGGTTTTCAAGGTAAATGTTCATATCGTCAGTAAACAGTGACAGTTTGACTTCCTCTTTACCAATTTGGATGCCCTTTATTTCTTTCTCTTGTCTGATTGCTCTGGCTAGGACTTCTAGTACTATGCTGAAGAGGAGTGGTGAGAACGGGAATCCTTGTCTTGTTCCAGTTCTCAGAGGGAATGCTTTCAAGTTTTTCCCATTCAGTATTATGTTGGCTGCGGGTTTGTCATAGATGGCTTCTACTACATGAAGGTATGTCCCTTGGATGTTGATTTTACAGAGTTTTAATCACAAAGTGATGCTGGATTTTGTCAAATGCTTTCTCTGCATCTATTGAGATGATCATGTGATTTTTGTTTTTAATTCTGTTTATGTGCTGTATCATGTTTACTGACTTGAGTATGTTAAACCATCCCCGCGTCTGTGGTACGAGACTCACTTAATCATGGTAGATTATTTTTCTGATATGTTGTTGGATTCAGTTAGCTAGTAGTTTGTTAAGGATTTTCGTATCTGTGTTCATCAAGGATATTGGCTGTAGTTTCCTTTTTTGGTTATTCCCTTTCCTGGTTTTGTTATTAGGGTGATGCTGGCTTCATAGAATGAATTAGGGAGGGTTCCCTCTTTCTCTATCTTGTGAAATAGTGTCAAAAGAATTGGCACAAATTCTTCTTTGAATGTGTAGTAGAATTCTGCTGTGAATCTATCTGGCCCTGGACTTTTTTTTGTTGGTAATTTCTTAATTACTATTTCAATCTCACTGTTTGTTGTTAGTCTGTTCAGGGTATCTAATTCTTCCTGATTTAAGCTGGGAGGGTTGTATTTTTTCCAAGAATTTATACATCTCTTCTAGGTTTTCTAGTTTATGTGTGTAAGGTATTCATAGTAGCCTTGAATGATCTTTTGTATTTCAGTGGTGTCAGTTGTAATATCTCCTGTTTCATTTCTTAGTGAGGATATTTGGATTTTCTTTCTTCTTTTCTTGGTTAATCTTGCTAATATTAATTTTATTTATCTTTTCAAAGAACCAACTTTTTGTTTCATTTATCTTTTGTATTCTTTTGTGTTGTTTCAATTTCATTTAGTTCTGCTCTGATCGTGGTTATTTCCTTTCTTCTGCTGGGTTTGGGCTTGGTTTGTTCTTGTTTCTCTAGTTCCTTGAGGTGTGACCTTAGATTGTCTGTTTGTGCTCTTTCAGACTTTTTGATGTAGGCATTTAGGGCTGTGAACTTTCTTCTTAGCACCATCTTTGCTGTATCCCAGAGGTTTTGATAGGTTGTGTCATTATTGTCATTCAGTTAGAAGAATTTGTTAATTTCCATTTTCATTTTGTTTTTGACCCAATGCTCATTCAGGAGCAGGTTATTTAATTTCCATGTATTTGCATGGTTTTGAAGGTTTCTTTTGGAGTTGATTTCCAGTTTTATTCCACTGTGGTCTGAGAGAGTGCTTGATACAATTTCAATTTTCTTAAATTTATTGAGGCTAATTTTATGGCCCATCATGTGGTCTATCTTGGAGAAAGTTCTATGCACTGTTGAATAAAATGTGTATTCTGCAGTTGTTGGACAAAATGTTCTGTATATATCTGTTAAGTCCATTTGCTCCAAGGTGCTGTTTAAATCCATTGTTTCTTTGTTGACTTTCTGTCTTGATGACCTGTCTAGTGCTGTCAGTGAAGTACTAAAGTCCCCCACTATTATTGTATTGCTGTCTATTTCATTTCTTAGGTCTATTAGTAAGTTTTTAAATAAATTTGGGAGCTCCAGTGTTAGGTGCATATATGTTTAGGATTGTGATATTTTCCTGTTAGACAAGGCCTTTTACCATTATATAATGTCTCTCTTTGTCTCTTTTAAACACTGTTGCTTTAAAGTTTGTTTTGCCTGATATAAGAATAGCTACGTCTGCTCACTTTTGGTGTCCATTTGTATGAAATGCCTTTTTCCACCCCTGTATTTTAAGTTTATGTGAGTCCTTATGTATTAGGCAAGTCTCCTGAAGGCAGCAGTTGGTTGGTGAGTTCTTATCCATTCTGATGTTCTGTAACTTTTAAGTGGAACATTTAGGCCATTTACATTAAATGCTAGTATTGAAATGTGAGGTACTGTTGCATTCATCATGCTCTTTGTTGCCTGCATACTTTGGTTGTTTTTTTTGTTTCTTGTTTTGCTTTTAATTTGCATTTTATTTTATAGGTCCTGTGTGATTTATGCTTTGAAGAGGTTCTGTTTTGATGTGTTTTCAGGATTTGTTTTAAGATTTAGGGCTCTTTTAGCAGTTCTTATAGTGGTGGCTTGGTAATGGTGAATTCTTTCAGCATTTATTTGTCTGAAAATGACTGTATCTTTCCTTCATATATGATACTTAGATTTGCTGGATACAAAATTCTTGGCTAATAATTGTTTTGTTTGAGGAGGCTGAAGATAGGGCCCCAATCCCTTTTAGCGTGTAAAGTTTCTGCTGAGAAATCTGCTGTTAATCTGATAGGTTTTCTTTTACAGGTTGCCTGGTGCTTCTGTCTCACAGCTCTTAAGATTCTTTCCTTTTTCTTAACTTTGGATAACCTGATGATGATGTGCATAGGCGAAGATCTTTTTGTGATGAATTTCCCAGGCGTTCTTTGTGCTTCTTGCATTTGGATGTTTAGGTCTCTAGCAAAGCCAGGGAAATTTTCCTCTATTATTCCTCCAAATATGTTTTCCAAGCTTTTAGAATTGTCTTCTTTCTCAGGAACACTGATTATTCTTAGGTTTGGTCATTTAACATAATCCCAGACTTCTTGGAGGCTTTCTTCATATTTTTTTATCCTTTTTTCTTTGTCTTTGTTGGATTGGGTTAATTTAAAGACCTTGTCTTTGAGCTCTGAATTTCTTTCTTCTACTTGTTCAATTCTATTGCTGAGACTTTCCAGAGTATTTCACATTTCCTAAAGTTGTTTCCAAAGTTTCCTCAATTTTTTATTGTTTTTTCTTTAAGCTATCTATTTCCTTTAATATTTCTCCTTTTGCATCTTGTATCATTTTTTGGATTTCCTTGCATTGGGCTTTGTCTTTCTCTGGTCCCTCCCTGATTAGCTTAATAACTAACCTTCTGAATTCTTTTTCAGATAAATCAGGGATTTCTTCTTGGTTTGGATCCATTGCTGGTGAACTAGTGTGATTTTGGGGGGCTGTTGAAGAGCCTCATTTTGTCATATTACCAGAGTTGGTTTTCTGGTTCCTTTACATTTGGGTAGGCTTTGTCAGAGGGAAGGTCTAGGGCTGAAAGCTGTTGTTCAGATTCTTCTATTCCACAGGGTGTTCCTTTAATATAGTACTCTCCCCCTTTTCCTATGGATGTGGCTTCCTGTGAGCCAAATTGCAATGATTGTTGTCTCTCTTCTGGGTCTAGCCACCCAGTGAGTCTACCCAGCTCTGGGCTGGTACTGGAGGTTGTCTGCACTGAGTCATGTGGTGTGAACTGTCTATGAGTCTGTCAGCTGTGGATATCAGTGCCTGTTCCAGTAGAGGTGTCAGAGGGTGCAATGGACTCCTTGAGGATCCTTAGCTTTGGTGGCTTAATGCTCTATTTTTGTGCTGGTTGGCCTCCTGCCAGGAGGTGGTGCTTTCTAGAAAGCATCAGCTGTAGTAGTGTGGAGAGAGACCACGGGTGGGTGGGGCCCTAGAACACTAAAAATTACATGCTCTTTGTCTTCCACTCCCAGGGTGGATAGGGAAGGACCATCAGGTATGGGCAGGGCTAGTTGTGTCTGAGCTCAGACTCTCCTTGGGTGGGTTTTGGGTTTTGCTGTGGCTGCTGTGAGGGATGGAGGTGAGATTATCAAATCACTGGAGTTGTGTATCTAGGAGGATTATTGCTGCCTCTGCTGAGTCATACAGGTTGTCAGGGAAGTGCCGGAAAGCTGGTAGTCACGGGTCTCACCCAGCTACCATGCAAACCGAAGGGCCAATCTCACTCCCACTGTACCACCAGGAACATCCCCAAGTCTGTTTCCAGGCAGAGGGTGAGACAGGCTTGAAAATTTGCCCGAGGCTATCCACCTCCTAGCTGCAAAAGAAAAGGACTTTAGTTCTTCCCCTGCCTGTGAAGTCTGCACTCCGGATTTGCACCCTTCCCTGAGTTCTGGCCAGGAGGTTTCCCACCCCATTCAAATTGTTATGAAGTTCAGCTAGAGAATTCCTTCTCCCTGTGGAGTTTTACCCCCTGCCCCTCTGGCCACCCTCCCGATGAATCCCTGTGGTGTCAGGCAGGAATGGGCTGGTTGGGGACCCAGCAAGCTCCCAGGGCCTTTTTGCTGCTTCCTGTACCCCTGTATTTTGCTTGGCTAACTTGACTCAGTTCTGTGTAAAGTTGGAAACTTCTCCCACAAACAGATGTTCAGCTTCTCCAGTGGGGGTGTGTGTTCAGTAGAGGAGAATCTCTGTTTCCCCCTTCCATAACTGGGGCACTCACAGTATTTAGGGTGTCTCCTGGGTTTTGCAGGAGCAGTCCTGTTCTTTCAGAGGGTCTGTGGGTGCTCTAAAAATTGCTGATTTGTTCTTGCAGTCGATCTGGAGCTAAAATTCACAATGCAAAACTCCACATGCTGCTCTGTCTGGAGCTGCAATCTAGTCCTGCCTCCCATCTGCTATGGAATATGCATGATTTTAGAAGTAAGGATATTTATCATGTTTGGCATGTTATTTGCATAAATAAAAGGGAACCAACTGCCAATATCCAAGACAATGAGAAAAAGACCTTGAGGGCATTTTGGAGACCTGTGTAGTAGCCCCTGTCATCACAGACATAGAGGCCTAGGAAGAATGGTTTCATGGGCCAGGCATAGAACATCACTGCTCTGTGCAGCCTCAGTACACTGCTTCCTGCATCCTGCCCAATCTGGCTCCAGCCTCGGTTGAAAGGGCCCCGTATATAGCTTGGGTGGCTTTCTGAGTTGTACCACAGTAAGCCTTGGTGGCTTCCATGTGGTGTTAAGCCTGTAGGTGCACAGAGTGAAGCCTTGCCAGCCTCTACCTAGATTTCAAAGGATATATGAAAAAGCCTGGGTGCCCAGGTAGAAGCCTGCTCCAGGGGAGAGCCCTCCCAGAGGACCTCTACTAGGGCAGTGTGGAGAGGAAATGTAGAGTTGGAGTCGCCACACAGAGTCGCCACTACGGAACTTTCTAGTGCAGTTGTGGGAATGGGGCCACTGCCCTCCAGATCCCAGAATGGTAGATCCACCAGCAGCCTGTGCCCTGAGCCTGGAAAAGCTGCAGACACTCAACTACGGCTGTGAGAGTAGCCGTGGGTGCTGAAACCTGTAAAGCCACAGGGGCAGAGTTGCCAAAGGCTTTGGGAGTCCACTTTTCTTATCAGTTGCCCTGGATGTGGGACATAGAGTTAAAGAAGATTATTTTGGAGCTTTAATGTTTAGTGACTGCTGTGTTTCAGTTTTGTGTGAGGCCTGTAGAGCCTTTCTTTTAGCCAATTTCTCCCTTTTGGAACAGGAATATTTACCCAATGCTTATAACACCATTGCATCTTGGAAGTTAACAACTTGTGTTTGATTTTACAGGCTCATAGGAGAAAGAAACTTGGCTTGAGTCTCAGATAGAACTTTGGATTTGGGAGATCTGAGTTAATGTTGGAATGAGTGAAGATTCTAGGGGACTATTGAGAATTATGATTATGTTTTGCAATGTGAGAAGGACATGAGATTTGGGAAGGAACAAGGTGGAATGTTATTATTTGGATATCTTTCCCTACTGAAGTCTCATTTTGAAACATGATCCCCAATGTTAGAGGTGGGGTCTGGTGGGAAGTGTTTGGATCATGGGGGTCGATCCCTCATGAATGGCTTGGGCCATCTCCTTGGTAGTAAGTGAGCTCTTGCTCTGAGTTCACACGAGATCTGCTCATTTAAAAGTGTGTGGCACCTTCCCCACCGCCCTCTCACTCTCACTCCTGCTTTTGCTATGCGACGTGCCTATTCATGTTTCACCTTCTGCCATTAGTAACATCTGCTTGAGGCCTTCCTAGAAACCAAGTAGATACTAGCATACCATGCTTCTTGTAAAGCCTGCAGAACCACGGGCCAATTAAACCTCTTTTCTTTATAAATTACCCCATCTCAAGTATTTCTTTATAGTAGTGCAAGAATGGCCTAATACACCATGTCCCTCCTTCTAGGAGCTGGAATATTCTGACTCCTAACTGCAGTGTGGCTCCACAGCCTCTCCTATCCTGCAAAGAGTCAGATGAGTCAGGCTGGACAGAAAGGAATGTTGAACAGTCAGTGTGAGGAATTGGGCCAGTGCAGCAGATTAATTAATATGTTTTCCATTAAAAGAGATAGCTATGACCAGTGATGGGGGAGAGGGGAGGTGGCCTTAAGGAGCAGATGGCCAAAGGGAAAGTGTTATGAAGAGTCTCACCCTGAGGCTGGGGTGAGCCAGGAGAAATGGTGCCACTTAGGATTAGCTAGTAAGGACAGGACACCAGAAGGGCCACTACTGAAGGTGATGCAAGAATGGGTTGCCAAGGTCAGGGGTCAGGGAGGTGGTTGAAAGGATATACATATGTAGGATGATTGAGGCAAAGAGGAGAATGATGTTACTGACTGGGGAACTTAAACACCAATTACGGAGTGATTCTAGACTTTGCCATGAGTGGTGTTTGCTGTGTCACTCCATTTGCCGGGTGCCTGGTGCCTGTCTGAGGGGTGGGACTGATGTTGAAAGGAGCTATGATAGACTGAATAGGAAAATGAATGCAATTCATTCAGACAATGCTCCTTTCCTGGAGCAAGGATATCTGATGTAGACTATTAAGTTCTTTCCTGCTTGGTGTTGTAACAATGCTTTATTTTCAGCAAAGCCTTGAAAAGTGAGGAAGATACAGAATCCATGCTTGGGGGAAATGTGGCAGGAGATAGCAACATGGACAAGCACCATGGGCTTGGCCCCAAAGTGATAGGGGCCTGGGCTGGTTGTGAAAGGAGACAGGCAATCAGAGGAGACTGTTACTCTCCCTCACTGTTCTAAATCTTTGAAAATGTAAAGGATGTTGCTGAATTTTCTACAGTTTTGGGGTATGTGAGCACAGGTATTTTGTTTAAATAATAATGAGAAGGATGATTCCATATTCTCATTTGAATTATATTACTAATTCTATAAGAATAATGAAGTGGATATTAAAAACCAATGTTTCAATACAGCACAACTGCTTACCTGTAATTAATTGTGAAATGTAATAATGTGGTAAAATTATAAACTTTACTAGCTTTAAGTGGGTCCTCTGACCATAACTAAAAAGTTATGAGCATCAAAGAGAATAATAAAAACCAAGAATTAAAACATACTGAATTTTAAAGGAATTGTTAATTTCCATAGTGATTTTTAAAAATGGTTGAAGGTGAAGAAAAAGTTTTGTTTTACAAAAGAATGGAACTAATACATGTGGAAGGAACGATTGCATTAGAAAATCATCATTTTGCCACCAACACTATAATAGTCAATATAGGGAAGACTCATTCATGGACACATAAATCAATAGGTGAAAAGTTGTCAGGGAAAAATATTCACATTATCTCCAACTATCATTTATTATTTTATTTATTATAAGGGGAAAAATTATCTTCATAATAAAGAAATATGGCAAATTCCTTTTTAACCAAATGATCAAACTTAGCATCATAAAAAATGACACATTATCTGCCTCCTAATGTGATGTACTATATTCAACATTACTTGTGTAATGCTGTCAAAATCTTGCCAGAAATGTTTCACCTGAATTAAATCATAGGGAAACAATCAGGCAAATCCAGGTTGTGGAATATTTTACAAAACAACTGACTTTTCAAAAATGCCAAGCTGATAAAAGACCAAAAAAGTGGGGAGCTGAGGGGATTGATACGAAGAACTGTTTTAGATGAAAGGAAATTAGAAAGATGTGGCAACAAAATGCAATGTGTCATTTTCGATGGCATCCTGGAATTGCAGAAAGAAAAACAGATTTAAAGACTTTATTGTACCACTCAGAAAAGTTTGAACATGGACTATATATCTGATGATATTGTATCAAAGTTAAATACTTCGAGTATAACAATATTATTGTGCTTATGTAGGAGAATGTTCCTATTATTGAAAGATCAGTGAGGAAATATTTAGGGTGGAAGTATAATACCTGCAAATTTTTTTTTCAAATGGTACTACATTTACTCACATCCATACACATACACACATTGAGAGAGTGAGATAAAACTAAGAAGACAAAATGTTTAAAATTGGGTAATCTAGAAGAAATGTATATGGATGACTTTCATACTATTCCTTCCATTTTTCTGTAAGGTTCAAATATTTCACAATAATAGCCAGTTATTACCCAGAGTAGGCTATCTGAAACCAGGTGGTTTCAATAAATTATCAAGACACAATACTAGTGTCCTGTCAAAAATATTCCTGTAATTCCTGTTCCACCAGAGTGTCCTGACAGGTATTCTATTACATGTCAGTACCACCAAAGGGGAAAGTATAGCAAATGAATTAGTTATTCTCTGCAGACACTTGCTGTTATGGCTGGCTTGCAAATGCTTAGATTAGAGGGTTTAGAAAAAGAATAAATAAACAAAACTTCATGAGTTTATCCTAGTTGACAGCCCCAGCTGCTAAAGGCCTAACCCTAATGAGACGCGGGGCAGGCTGCAGTGGTGACAGTAGCTACTGCACAAGGTCCTATTTGTGTCAGAAAGACAGGTTTCATGCTTTGAGGGGGCTGCACCAAACATGCATACCAAAGAAAGGCAGCAAGAGAGAACTAAACAGAAATCCAATCAAGTTGAATGACCTCGCTATAATAGATAAATTATTATTTTTGTAACTTACCAAGATTTATATTCTTTCTGTGACATAGATTTTGAGTAAAGGCAGTTTAAAGAGTTAGGGTTTTTTTTTTTTTTTTTTTTTCCCCTTCACTGGGAATGACTTTATCTGGACTTCATTTTACACATGCCATGAAAGCCAATTGAGAAAATAATGAAGAATTGCAAAGTAAGTGAGTGTTTTTTATGTTGACTTTTACAATTGAATGTAATAAACTGTCCTATACAAAAGTTCCCTAAGAGCTATTGTAATCCAGAAAAGTATCACTTACTGTGTTTCTTTATGACTCATATGGGAAATCTGGTCTGGCCTAACTGAGCCAGACCAGCTGCGCGCAACAGTCAGACACGGGCCCTGCACTGGTGGGAAAGAGACTGTCTATGACCTTCCCAGTGGTGGTATCAGCCTTTCCCTTTGATCTCTCCAGTTTGTCCTTAACAAATTCTGGGGCCTAAACTTTCTCTTAAATTTTGCTCTGCAGGCCTGGGACTGTCCTCATTCTGAGGGGACTGTGATGGTATAGTGTATTTGGTGGGGTTGGACATAATTCTATTCAGCTAATTCATAATCTGGGGGGTTGGCCTCAGTCCTTGGGTTCCCAAGTGCCACACCCCCTTTGGGAGGTCTCCGTAGGGCCCACCAGACCTGGCCACTAGGACACTGGAGAGAGTCCTGGTGAAGCAGAATGTTTTTACATGACTCACTTCAAAGTGTTTCATTAAAATTGAAAAAAAAAAGTACTGTTTCTATTTTTTGTTTAAATTACTGAGCAATGTGTGCCATGACATTCCCAACTCCCATTTCACACCCCTCTTGCCCTTCACCTTGACCTTGAGCCTCACTTATTCCCAGCTCTGAGACAAAGAGAGGCTATCTATTGTCCAAATAGCTTGGTAATTTTTTAAAGACGAAATTTCAATGGTTTGTTTTATAGGCCATGTTAAAGTGACTGCATCAAAATGTGGGCCGAGTTTTAGGTTTCCATATAACTCTTGACAACGTTTTTTTTTTTCTTTCTACAAATTTGTCTTGGACTGGAGGATGGACATTCCTTGACACCTCAATCAATAGTCCTTTTTTGTTTATTTACATAATCCTTTCTGGCACTGAGACTTAGCCCCAAACCCCAGATTAGCCCCTTGTGGTCCTTCTTGGTGCTAGTTCCCATATCGTACTCCCACTTCCCTCCCAGACTCCGTGCCCTCTGGTGGGATCTTGGCATATCTGGGCAGATACGCTGGAGCCTCCCTGTTGTAACCAGTACTGTAGGAGGTTGGGCTTTCAGGTACTGAGTCCTGTCTGCTGGTTTGAACCTCTCAGTGATGTCCACTGCTTGATTTGTGCTGTGATTTTGTCAACCTGCTTTCCTGCAGTTGGCCTCTTAGACCAGGATAATTCCCTCCAGCCCTGACATATAGCATGGATTCCTCCCAGTTCTGATTTCCTACAAGTTGAGGCCTTGAGTGGCAGGAATCCCCATGCTGGTGTCAGGCTAAATGGAAAAACTTTGCTGAAGTCTTTGAAATCCACTGGGAATGACAAGATATGCTACAGAACAGAGGAACATTTTGATGATTTGATCAACTTCACTTGCCCCCTCAAGTTATATTAGTTGAAATCCTCAGGAATAACAAAGAAAGGGGAAAGACTACAAGGAAGGTAGGAGGAGAAGAGAGCAAAGAGGGAGAAGACACAAGAATATAACATCTGTGGGTGGTGTGAAGTTATTGAAACATTAACTAGAGTTAGAACTTAAAATCATGGTGTGTCAACAGGTTGCCGTATTGCCTATTCCCAGCTCAAGCACCTAACAGCAAATCCTGATAAAGTCCAGGAGTCTGGATCTGATTCTGGAGGTGGAGGTTGCCTACAATCACCATTAATTCCTTTTCTTTTATCTCTAGAGGGAGGTATTCTTAGGGTAGAATCCAGCTCCTCCACTTTGGTACTTTAAGGACCACTATCAAAAAAGTTCATGTAGAAACACTCTGTCTTCCAGGAGAGAAGGTTTTAAACCATGTCACAATATATAGCAACAGAAAACAGCTCTAGCTAATTCCAGCAGAAAGAGGATTTATTAAAGCAAATATAGACAGCCTTAACAAATGAAAAGATGATAAACCTCCCTCATAATAAGATAAATAAAATTTAAAACTACACTAAACTACAACTTTCGCCTATCAGATTGGCAAAAATCCACAGACTGGACAACATACCCTGGCAAAACTGTGGGGAAATAGGCACTGTCAGATGTTGCTGGTAGGGGTGCAAAATGATAAGCCTGTGCCACGGAGGGCAGTTTGGCAATATTCATCAACATTACAGATGCACTTATCCTTGGGCCCAGCAATCCTGTTTCTAGGAATTTCTTCTGAAAACGCGCCTACATACATAAAAAATGACATATGCAGCATTGTGCTGCTTTTCACAGCAAAATATTGGGAACAGGCCAAGTAAACATTAATAGGTATGGGCTAAAATAAACTGTGGTATGGATCCACACAATGGAAATCTATGCTCTATACCACTGTAAAAGCGAATGAGAATGCTCTCTGTGTACTCACATGGGAAAATGTCAAAGGGCAAAAGAATGCACATATACACACACAGTGTACAGATAGCATGCTACCTTTTGTGTAACCAAAAAGGGCGATAAGAATATCGATTTCTACTTGTATCTGCAAGACAATGCTGGAAGCGTCCATACGCTTCATGAGTGGTTACTTAGAGGCTGTGAGGGACAATGAGGTGCACTGGGAGAGGGATTGAAACTTCTTCATGTGTATGTACCTTGTATTGCTTTGAATTTAAAACATTGTGAATACATTTAGAACACAAAATAAAAAGATATTGTAATTTCCCAGGGGACCTAATAGCCAGGCTTGGAGGCTACTCGTTGAGAAACAACAGACCAAATCCCTCTGCCAGCTGTGTGAAATAAGCCACACATAATCCATTCTGAGGATGGCAGCAGTGGTGGCCACAGTGACATCCAAAGGGGCAAGGCGACTGTAGTTCTAGTGGCAGCATCGGTGTCCAGTGTCAGGGATATGAGCAGAATATGACAGCGTGGGTATCTTCACTGTGACACACAGATGGAAGGCAGTATGCCAGGCAAGAGGCTGACCCCCTCAGCTGTTGGGCTGCAGGTGACAACTAGAGCTGGAGCCCCCAGGCTGGCTGTTTGTAACAGCAAATAGCCTCAACTGTTTTCCACGCTCTATATTACAAATAGTGTCATTTTCTAAATGTCCTTTCCTTTAAAAAAGTTTGGGAAGCAATGGATTAGGCAGCAAAACTTTTGCAAAAAGGACCCCAGCTTGCCTCCAGTGAGGATAAAAAGTATTCTGATTTGTTAAATTTAAAGATGTTTATTTGTTTCAATATGCTTAGAGTGGATTTACTGCTGTTGATGTTAAAGTACTCAGCGCTCCACTCCAGAGGCTGGTATCCAAAGAAATGACTCCACTAAAGCTACTTTCCATAGAAGGTTGTTTACCTGAGGGGTCACATTAGTGAGTTTCCAAATATACAAGGAAACTTTGGCAAGGGTGATACTTAACTTTCTGTAGTCTGTCACTTAAACGAAGGTACAGAAAAAATAAGTTTTGATGGAGGGGGCAGAGGAAAGCCAACATAAGATGCTCCAGAGTGGACTGTCTCAAAACGTTCCTTAATTCTCCTAGAGTGTGGTGGAGATGGGTTAGTAGTTGATCTGTGCAGGGAGGGGGCAAATTGAAGATATCCAGCACAACCTCAAAAACTACAGAACAGTGCTAGTTGCATACAGTTGTGTTAGCTTATTGAGTGATGAATGCTATCATTAACAAAATCTCTTCTTGACTGTTTTGACTTTTATTCTCTGTTCTTTCACCAATACTATCAAAGGATAGAGAAAAAACAGGATGAGAAGTCCTTTGCTCTGACTCGAAGCCATTTCTCATACTCTTGATAGGTCTGTTCTGGATTTCACTCATCTGTCCATTTCATCTATCCATTCATTTTTCCAAACATCCATACAGTAAGCATATTTTTTCAAGCATTGGCACAATTTATTTTGTACCAGGTTCTGTGCTGGGAACTGGGTATAAAAGAGGGGAAAAGTACTCAGTGCCTGCTTTCAAGAATCTTGAAATCTTATGTCAAAACAGACATTCAAATAAATGATTATAATGTGATAAATGTTAAAATTATGGACATCCATATAAAGATCATGGAAAAGTAAGGTCTAAACCTTCACAGTGAAGAAGTGATGCTGGAGTTTATACTGGAGAAAGGAGCTTATTATGTGGCTCCTTTTAATGAATTAGAAAAAGGCATCCTGCCTGGGAGGACAAAGGTAACCCTGCCAAGCTGGACACAGTCTTGAGTCAGATGCAAGCACTGGTGAATGAGATTCAGGTTGAACATCTCCCCCTAGGTCAGGATAATTTGTGCATCCTTCAGATTGTCCAGCTTTATCCTGCAACTCTGTCCCTTAGATGTAATTCTCCACAGGCTGCTATGTCAGGACTTCTCTTTCATTGGCTTAGTCTAAGGGCCTCCCAGAAAAGTGGATAGGTAGGTGGGTGGGGGTGGGTATCAGCTTAACTCCCTTAAAACAAGGAATAAAAGAATTTTTTTTGAGCCAGGTAGTGCTGATGTAAACTGTTATTTTTACTGCTTTATCAGTGTGCCAGCAGATTACAAACAATCTGAACTTGCTCCCTATGTGAGTGAATCCACATCTCAATAATTCTGTTGTTTCTTCCCTTTTTCCTTTTGAAGACTTGGAATAAAACTTCCTTAGAATGAAGCAAATTTGATGTCTTTATTTTATTTCTTTTTTTTTTTTTTTGTCAACAAACCATCAGGCAAAAGGATACAATCTAAGGGAACTGATTGACAGAGTCTTGTTGGAAATTGTGTTAGAGATTTAAAAAGCTCCGTCTCTGCTGTTGTTTGTGAATACAGTAGTCCCCGCTTATCTCCAGGGAATATTTTCCAAGAGCTGCAGTATATGCCTGAAAACATACACTGATTTTTTTCCATACAAACTTTCCTGTGATAAACTTTCCCCTTTTTACTCGAAGGAAGCATGTTATGACTTCTCTTTGGCATACCTGAATTGCCAGCATTACTACTTTTGTGCTTTGGGGCCACTATTACGTAAAAAGAAGGTTACTTGGGCACAAGCACTGCGATACTGAAATGGTTGATCTGATAACCCAGACATCCACTAAGTGACTCACGGTTGGGAAACAGCACAAATACTCTGGACAAAGGCAGGATTCTTGTCCTGGGCAGGAGGGAGCAGAGCACAAGATTTCCTCACACTCCTCAGAATAGTGTGCAAGTAAAAACTTAGGACTTCTTTATTTCTGGAATTTTTCAGTTTCCATTTTCCAACCAAAGTTGACTGTGAGTAACTGGAATCACAAAGGTAAAACTGCAGGTAAGTGAGGGCTACTGTAACTGCAGAGAGTTGCAGTGTTCCATTGTTTTTTATTTCACAGAACATTAGTGTTTGCGTATAGGGAAGGTGCTCAGCTTATGTAAGCTAATAGAACACTTTATGGTGGCCTGGTCAGGAAACAAAACACCATTTGAAATGATTGGAGTCATTTCTTACACATTTCACTGTACTTACAGCATTGAGAAACTGGGCCACACCTTTGAAAGTCATTTTTTCTTTTTTGATATTCTTCAATAAATTTCTGGTATAGGCTTTGGTTCAGACACATAGCTTCTCTCTACACAATGTGAATGATCATTGTGTTTTATTTTAATTCTATCTTTTCTCTTCAAGAGCTCAAAGGGAAACAAATCAGTTTTTCCATTCAGAAGAGCAGGAATGGGGAAAGTGAGAAAAACTGGGGGAAAACAGAGGAACAGAAGGCAAAGGAGACAGAGGTGTGCGGGTTGCTACCACAGGCTGCAGTAGACAACAGACATCTTTCTTATGGGCAAGCCACATGGGCTCTTGAGACTTAGCTATCTATAACAGTTCCCAAATTAGAATGGGATTCATTGCATTGCTTTCTTATGTCGTTGGCTTGATGCCAGTGTCCAGCATGCTCGAGAAATCTGTTTGTGAAAAGCAAGACAATAGTCAGCAAAGAAATGGATTCCATTCTTGCACAATGGAATTTTCATTCTTATTTTAGAAGGTATAATTTCAAGTGGCATCCCTGGTGTTTGTGTTCATTCACAAATTTTGATGATGATCTATTAAGACCCATGTTTCTTACTTTTTCTTTAGGGAATAGTTGCTTCCATAGTTTATGACTTCTGCTGTACAAGGCAAAAGTTGGTCATTTTCTGGTCAATTTGTTCATTAACAACAAACAACAGTTTAAATCCGTCAGGTGGGAAGTCCACATTGCCTAAATTTGCTGGATAACTGCAAAGACTCCTCTCTCCCTGAGACTGTTAGAAGTCTCTCTCATTGTTTGCAGTGGCTGGCAGTCTTCAACACCATGATCCCCATGCTGCCTTTGACACCTACTTTTTGGTACACTGCAGCTCTGCGCACATACCTGTAACCTATCATAAATGAGCAGAATTTGAGATGAGTTGGTTGGAAAAAGATGAGTAAATTTCATCTTCCTAAACCTATAATTTCTGATTTGGTTTAAAATTGGAAGGATTTAAATAAAGTCTAGTTAATCAACGAATATTTAATGACTTCAACTATGTGCCAGGCACAAGAGTATACAGCAATAGACTTTGAGACAGGAGCTCAGTTCTCATGAAACTTGTCATCTAGGGGAGGAAGACAGACAATAAACAATTATGAAATAAACAATGCAGTGTCAGATGGTGATCAATACTGGGAAAAAATGAAATGAAAAAAATGAAAAAAAAAAATGTGCCCATGGGAAGCTATTTTAGGTTGAGTGGTCAGGGAAAGTCTTTATGAAGAGGTGGCTTTTGATTTCTTAAGCTATGATTTATTGCTATTATTTATATGATATTGCTATGATTTATTCCTATGCTAGCCTGAGTTTTATTTCTATTAACACATTCAATCTACACAGTAGCCATATGAGAAAGTACTATTGTCTCCTTTCTATAAAGGAGGAAACTGAAAGATCTATTTAGAGACTTGACCGGGAACACTCTGATGGGCAATGGTAGAACCAAATTTGATCTCAGGGAGTTTAGCTGCAGAATCTGTGCTTATAACCACTACGTATATTGCCTGCCTTAAGCTGAAACCTGAGGGACCCAAAGAAGCTAGCCATGTAGTTGAAAGCAGCTGTATTAGGCAGAGGTAAGAGCCAGTGGAAAGTTTCTGAACAAGAAGCAGTTTGTGGAGTCTGAGGAGCAGATCAAAGGCCATTGAACAAAACAGGAGCAGTGGGTGATGAGGGCTCAGAGCTGAGAGAAGTCAGACCATGTAAGACCTTATAGTTCTTGATAAGGAGTTTAGATGTAATTCTAAGGAAAGCCATTACAAGAAGGGAAGCAGGTCTGCCTTTAGAATGAACTAGAGGGGACCCTGTCCTTGGCTCCATGCTTTAGTAAAACACACACACACACACACACACACACGTGCATGCACATGAAAGATTCTTCAGGCTCTAGGCATTGCTTAACAGTGAAAATGGTGATACAAATGATAATTTATATGCTTACATTAAAATGGTTTTAATACTTTCTGCAAAGTGATAATTGTATGCAGCCTCATTAAAATATTTTAATGTAGTAAATACAATTTGAGATTTATTTTTGAATCTAAAAGTTAACTTAAGAATTTTATTCACTGGGCATGGTGGCTCACACCTGTAATCGCAGTCTTTGGGAGGACAAGGTGGGAGGATCGCTTGAGGCTGGGAGTTTGAGACTGGCCTGGGCACCGTGGAGACATCCTATCTCTAAAAATATATTTTATTGACAATCCTGTTTGCTACTGTCTCAGCAGGAGAAAATTTCTCCAAGTTGAAATTAATAAAAAAAATCTAAGAAGAATAACTCAAAAGGGGGTCTCATTTGACATTACTGTCACTAGAACATAAATTATGTGCAAATATTGGTTATAACAATATAATTACTGATTATGCTAAAATGAAGGCACAAAAAATAAATTTTATTTCATAAATAATAATTTGTGGACTATGTAAACATTATTACTCTTACAAACATTGCTGGACCATCAATGGAACACTCAGAGATGTGTAATAATAATGAAATTTAGTCATCTTTGATATTTTGCCAGCTTTTAATCATGTGAAAACCATATAGAGATTTTCGATTTTTTGTTGTTAGACACAGACATTGCTTAAAGAAAGAGGATGGAATATATTTTATTTAACAAGTATTAGCTTGATCTGTTAATTTGAACATTTAAATAAACATTAGGTAGCCTCTATTAGTCCCTCTGCCAAGGCCTGCAAATGTAAGGAGAGGACCTAGGGAAGTGACAGGATCTGATTTACATTTTAAAAGATGAGAAAAGCA
>NW_016828973.1:148473-152783 GCF_001698545.2 Rhinopithecus bieti | reverse complement strand
CATTACTGTCACTAGAACATAAATTATGTGCAAATATTGGTTATAACAATATAATTACTGATTATGCTAAAATGAAGGCACAAAAAATAAATTTTATTTCATAAATAATAATTTGTGGACTATGTAAACATTATTACTCTTACAAACATTGCTGGACCATCAATGGAACACTCAGAGATGTGTAATAATAATGAAATTTAGTCATCTTTGATATTTTGCCAGCTTTTAATCATGTGAAAACCATATAGAGATTTTTCGATTTTTTGTTGTTAGACACAGACATTGCTTAAAGAAAGAGGATGGAATATATTTTATTTAACAAGTATTAGCTTGATCTGTTAATTTGAACATTTAAATAAACATTAGGTAGCCTCTATTAGTCCCTCTGCCAAGGCCTGCAAATGTAAGGAGAGGACCTAGGGAAGTGACAGGATCTGATTTACATTTTTAAAAGATGAGAAAAAGCAGCAAAATGATAATCATTTCTGAAAGTGGCATTACATGATTTTTGTTTTCAGAAGACAAAAAAAAAGCCATATTCATTTCTGAAATACAAAATTTTAAAAAATGCTCTTCATTTATTGATTTTTTCTTAAAACTTCAGATTAGACAGTGAGTGTGAGGTAGAAGAAACGGACTTTCACTTAATCCTTGCAGTACAACATATCAAGTCGGAATTCTTGGATGCTGACTTCCTATGACTGTGATTCCCAGTGCTGTACCTTAGAAATGCTTGTGGAGTTTATAAAGAGTGCCTTTGCCAGAGGCCCCACCCCAGAGATATGAGTTAATTGGTCTGGAGAAAACTTTTTATAAGAACTCCTAGGTCATTCTTACGTGAGGTCAGTGTTGAGAACCATTGCTTCAGCAGTTCCTTGCTCTGTCTTAAAACTGGCCTCTTCTCTCTTGTTTGGCAATTTCAGTGATTTGTTCCCCCTCTTTTCTTGTTTAGGCTTTTCTGGTAGGAATCATCTCTTTATTCTCCTCGCAATTTTCTTTTTAAGTGGGCACAAAGGAAATTATTATCACTTTATTGGACCATGCTTAGAGGAAACAATAAAATCACATGAGGGCTAAAAATATACTGACTTAAGATGCCACTTCAATGAGATTTGAACCTGTAACCTTTTATACCAGCCCCAGGGAAATGATATGTGATGTGATTAAAATATTATTTGGCCGGGCACGGTGGCTCAAGCCTGTAATCCCAGCACTTCGGGAGGCCGAGACGGGCGGATCACGAGGTCAGGAGATCGAGACCATCCTGGCTAACACGGTGAAACCCTGTCTCTACTAAAAAATACAAAAAACTAGCCGGGCGAGGTGGCGGGCGCCTGTAGTCCCAGCTACTCGGGAGGCTGAGGCAGGAGAATGGCGTAAACCCGGGAGGCAGAGCTTGCAGTGAGCCAAGATCCGGCCACTGCACTCCAGCCTAGGCGACAGAACGAGACTCCATCTCAAAAAAAAAAAAAAAAAAAAAAAAAAAAAAAAATTGGAAATGTATAAGTATAAATTCATAAATCTGGATTTACATTATACATGAGAGGCTGTTCACAGAATCCTAGGACTAACATGTGGCCATCCATGCCAGGATTTCTCTGAATACATTTAATGTTGGGCTCAGGACAAAGTTCCTTCCCAAACTTTATAGCAAACTGAGTGATGATGCCATTATGAAGCACAGAGCACCTGAGCCCATAAACAAGGTGCACCAGAGGGACGATGAGGCTGGCTAGGAAGACTTTCATGAGAGAGAATCATAAAACTGCTTTGAGAGACCTCTGCTAAAAAATATGGCTGTGGTTAACGTGGTTGTTGCCCAGATTCTAAGCAACAACCTTTTGTGATCTGAGACAGTAAATTCCTTTTATTATCATAAACAGTAAGTCTCTTGAAAGGACAGAATCAAGGAAGCTTCAGAGTACAAGAGGTCCTCTGGGTGCTGATTTCTTGTTTACAGGTCCTTACTAGCAGTTTGCATTAGTCTTTTTGATATTTTTTTCTTTTTATTGAACCCTTTCACTGCATGTTGCCTGTTCACGTGTTAATTTTTTTTCTTGAAGTTTTTCCATGCCTACTAGCAAACTACCATCTTCTGCTACCAGAATTGCTCTAACAGCCTCCTCATGCTCTCCGTGTGTCCTGTCTTTGGTCTGTTTAATCTACTCTTTACATTTTACCATCATGATCTTTCTTAAGTGTAAATGTATTATGTACCTCTTTTGCTTAAAAACCTCAATTATTCCCTGTTGCTCCTAGGTTAAAATTTAAATCGTTAAAGAGGGCTGACAAGGTGCTTTATAACCAGTCTTCTGCCTACTCTGTCCCTTCCTCTCCTACTTGATCCTTACCCTCTACTCCCTCCTTACCAGTTTAGGGTGATCCACTAACATCCTGCACCAGAATTATCTATGATGCTTGTTAAAACCCCCCCAGATTCCTGTATTCCATTTAATACTGATTAAATCAGAATCCCAAGGATTTACTAAGGGGAGTCCTCTAAGTGCCAATTTGAGAACCATTTGCCAGGCTGTTGAAATTGCTTAATAGAGATGAAACACAAGCCACCTGGATTGCAATGGATGAAATATGGCCATGGCTGCTATTAAAGGATGATTTCAAAGATAAGAGAGGACTTGCTGGGCAAGAATACTGACTACTTTCTGTGGCTGCTGTGTCTGACATTATCACATTTAGGAATCTGAGAGTCCTTAGGATACACCTTTGAACTTTTTTTTTTTTTGGTAGAGATAGAATCTGGCTCTGTCACCTAGTCTAGGGTGTAGTGGTGTAATATCCACTCACTGCAACCTCTGCCTCCGGGGTTCACACGATTCTTATGCCTTAGCCTCCCAAGTAGCTGGTAGCTGGGATTATAGGTGGATGCCACTGAACCAGGGTAACTTTTGTATTTTTAGTGGAGATGGGGTTTTGCTATGTTGGCCAGGCTGGTGTCAAACTCCTGGGTTCAAGTGATTTGCCTGCCTCAGCCTCCCAAAGTGCTGGGATTACAGGTGTGAGCCACTGTGTCCAGTCTGAATGCCATCTTTTAAAACACAAGCTATCTTAGACACTTAGCTTGCAAAAAGGCTTTAACTTAGATTTTTAGAGACCTGGATAAAGTACAATGAAAAGTGCGTGGGATTTAGAGTCAGGTGACTTGAGTAAGGTTTGAATTTGTCTTTACTGATACTTCCACCTTGGGCAAATTATTTTAATTTCCTGAACTATAGTTCCCACTTCTGTAAAATGGACTAATAATATTTGTAGGTTTCAATGAAGTGAAGAAATGTTTTGTAAATTGTCAATTGCCATCACTGAAGTTGGTGGTTATTCTGTCTCTTTCTTTAAATTTGAGTGAAGAATGGGGAGAGAACCCAGGGATGGCAAGTAATGGGATGTTTACTACTTGGAAAGTATTTTGACATGAACTTCAGTAAGAATATAAAAAATCCAAATTTGTGGAATATAGCTGAAGCAGTGCTTAGACAAAAATTTTTGGCACTAAAGTTGAAAATGTTTACTCTTAAAAAGAATACTGTTAAGCAAATGAAAACACAAAGCACAGATTGGGAGAAAATATCTGCAAAACATGTAACTGACAAATGACTTGTATCTAGAATATATAAAGAACTCCTACAATGAAAGAGTAAGAAGAAAAATGACTCAATAAAAATGGAAAGAAGATTTGGACAGACTTCACAGAAAATATATGTGTGGCCAATAAACACATGAAAAGATGCTCAACATCATTAGTTGTTATGGAAATGCAGAATGAAACCACAATGTCATATTACTACATATTTAGCCACTTGAATGGCTAAAATTAGTAAGATTGACTATATCAAACATTAGCAAGGATGTGGAGCAACCAGAATACTCTCATCTACTGATAGTGGGAATGTGAGATAGCACAATCACTTTGGAAAATAGATTGGCAGTTTCTTAAAATGTTTTATTTATTTATTTTTTTATTATTATTATTATACTTTAAGTTCTAGGGTACATGTGCATAACGTGCAGGTTTGTTACATATGCATACTTGTGCCATGTTGGTGTGCTGCACCCATCAACTCGTCAGCACCCATCAATTCGTCATTTATATCAGGTATAACTCCCAATGCAATCCCTCCCCCTCACCCTCCCCATGATAGGCCCCGATATGTGATGTTCCCCTTCCCGAGTCCAAGTGATCTCATTGCTCAGTTCCCACCTATGAGTGAGAACATGCGGTGTTTGGTTTTCTCTTCTTGTGATAGTTTGCTAAGAATGATGGTTTCCAGCTGCATCCATGTCCCTACAAAGGACGC
>NW_016828973.1:132800-145695 GCF_001698545.2 Rhinopithecus bieti | reverse complement strand
CTGTTTTGATTGAGTTTCTTAGTCCTGAGTTCTAGTTTGATTGCACTGTGGTCTGAGAGACAGTTTGTTATAATTTCTGTTCTTGTACATTTGCTGAGGAGTGCTTTACTTCCAATTATGTGGTCAATTTTGGAATAAGTGTGATGTGGTGCTGAGAAGAATGTATATTCTGTTGATTTGGGGTGGAGAGTTCTGTAGATGTCCATTAGGTCTGCTTGCTGCAGAGATGAGTTCAATTCCTCGATATCTTTGTTAACTTTCTGTCTCGTTGATCTGTCTAATGTTGACAGTGGAGTGTTGAAGTCTCCCATTATTATTGTATGGGAGTCTAAGTCTCTTTTAAGTCTCTAAGGACTTGCTTTATGAATCTGGGTGCTCCTGTATTGGGTGCATATATATTTAGGATACCATACACCGAACCATTCAACTCCTAGATATTTACCCAGGAGAAATAAAAGCATATGTCCACAGAAAGACTTGCACTCAAATGTTTAAAGCAGCTTTATTTTAGTGCCCCAAACTTTAACCAACCCAAATGACTATCAACATGTTAAAAGATAAATTATGATCCATTCATATAATGGAATATGATTCTCCAATCAAAAGCAACTATCAATACATGCAACAATATAAATAAATCTCAAAATAAATCAGCTATATAAAAAAGACAAAAAGAATATATACCGTGTGATTCTACTTATATAGGATTCCAGGAAATGCAAAGTCATCTCAGTGAAAAAAATTAGATCAGTAGTGGCCTGGGCACAGGGCATAAGGAAACTCTTGGGGGTCATGACTGTGCTCATTATCTTGATTATGAAGATGGTTTCATGGGTGTATACATAGTCAACATTTATCAAATTGTAATTTTTTAAACAGGCGGCTTATTGTATGCCAATTATAACTCAATAAAGCTGTAAAACACAATTTTTTTAAAAAAGCTTGCATTTTGGAGTCATATGACCTAAATAAATATTGACCCTGCTACTAACTGAAATTTTGACCTTGGGCAAATAATTTTAATCTCTCTGAGTCTCAGTTTCTTCATATGTAAAATGAGACTAATACTATTGATAGGTTTAAAATAAGTGAAATAATCTGTTAACTGTCCAATGGCATCACTCAAGCTGGTAGTTCTTGTCTCTTTCTTGGTCTTTGTAAAAACAGGAGGACAAAGAACCCAGGAAAAGCAGATGAGGGGATTTTTGGAATTAAACCTCATCTCACATGCTTTGAGACTTGTCACCTTACTTTTCTTTTGGTGGCAAGTTAAACTAAGCAGAAAGAGTTAGTTTCTTATTTCCTGCTTATTTCTTATTTCCTCAGAAGAGTCACTGGGTGGGCAATAAAGATCTCTACTTTGAAGGGTGTGGGGTTTGAAGGGAGTTCTATCACTCTATCCTTGTCTGATTTTATAACCTTTCTCATCCCTCTTCAAAATGTTTATGACAGAGAAAACAAAAGTTTTCAATGATACGGATCTCTGACCTATGGGCTATTACTTTAGATGTCAGTTGTAAGGACTTGTTCTAGTGAACATGACTTGATTTATGCTATATCCAGATTGATGGAACTTTCCATCTATTTGTATTTTTCTCTATCACTTTTGAAGTATAGTATTATTGTTCATTGTGTATTTAAACTATTTGGTTAAAATGATTTTTTTTTTGAGAATGTTGTCAAAGTTCTTAAGCTGAAAAAAATTGAATACAAAACCCTGTTCCTAGCAAATGGCAGAAAAATTTGATCACTCTTGTGATTAAGGTTTATATTTCTGATGTTCAGAAAGAATGAACGTAGCCACACAAAAAGATTTAAAACAATAGTCATAACTTGGAAATGATGGAAATACAGTTGCCATGAGAAAGGCTGTAAAATCAATGTAAGTGGGTTATATATGCAAAGTTAAAATAGCTCCTAGACCTGTAAAAACAAACCATAATTTGTCAAGGGCACTAAAAGATACAGGTATAGTACATGTGTATTTATATTATATTTTATATAGCATATATACACATATACTATATAAAAATAAATTGTATATACATAGTATACACTACTGTATATAATATATACATATACTATATATAATAGCATATGGTATATGTAATATATAATATATTGATAGTATATTATACATATAGTATGTGTGTATATATAAACATTATATGTAATTTATACATAATATTGATATATAATATATATTATATATACTAGATAATATATAGTGCATACATATATTAATATTATATATAATGTACTATATATAATATATATAAAGAATATTAAGTCATTTGTCAGTGAGAGACGATATTGGTCAGCAATTGAAGAGAAGGAAATAAAAAGGCAAAGGCTGGCCATGCCCAGTTGAATTCTATTTTGGGAAAAGATTTCTTGTTTGCTCAAGGAGAGGTTTTGGCCTACCTGGTTGATATATTTGATCATTTGAAGATGAGTAGAGTGGAATCTCAGAGCTTCATCTCATTAAACACTTTTTTTCCACTCTCGCCAATCAACCTTCTGATAATTTGGATTCTGATGAAGGCTAATCATGCGGGAGCAGAAGCCCATGTCAGGATGATAGGAACATATAGTGACTTACTATCCACTGCACATTGCAGTTATACTTTTCATTCTAAATTAGTTGATATTTTGGTTTTTAGTGTCATTTTATTATGAGCTTTGTTAGTGTGATGGAGCGTCTCCAAAATCTGACTGGCCCTGGGCCACTGACCAGGTTAGGTGTGCTTCATTTATCAAAGTCATACATTACTTCTATGTTGCAAATTCTGTGGTCGCTTCTCTGCTTCCATATTATTTCACCATCCAGGAGTATTCAACAGAGTTGCTTGCTTCCTTCTTAGAAACACTTTGTTTTTGAGTCATTTATGATTCCTCTCTACCCTGGTTTTCATCTGATTTCACTGACATTCCCCCTAAGGATCCTTTGTCATTTCCTCTCTATTTGACCTTCATGTTAGAGGAGATCTTGTTATTTTCAATCAAGAACTTTGTGTAAGTCCATTCTTGCGTTGCTAGAAAGACATACCTGAGACTGGGTAATTTATAAGAAAAATAGGTTTAATTGGCTCACGGTTCTGCAGACTTTACAGGAAGCATGGTGCTAACATCTGCTCGGCTTCTAGACAGGCCTCAGGAAGCTGAAAATCATGGCAGGGGGCAAAGTGGGAGCAGGCGCGTCACCTGGAGAAAACAGGATCAAGCAAGAGAGAGAGTGTGGAGGGGGGTGGTGCCACATGCGTTTAAATGACCAGATCTCCTGTGAACTCAGAGGGAGAGATCATATGTCACCAAGGAGGTGACCCAAGCCATTTACGAGGGATCCACCCCCATGATCAAAACATCTCCCACTAGGCCCCACCTCCAACACTGGGGGTTATGTCTCAACATGAGATTTGAGCAGGGACAAATATCCAAACTATATCAAACCCTATTTCAAACAATGATTTTATTCAGTCCTATAACTAAAACCATATATGTGTTGGTGACTCCCAAATTTATCTCTCTCTCCTCTCTCTCCTAAGCACCAGACTCACATATCCAACTGCTTACTCAGCATCTTCACTCAAATGTCTCATAAACATCTTCAACTTAATATAGCTAGAACAGAACTCCTGATTTCATTCCCAAGACTCCTTCTCTCCCAGTCTTTCTCATGTCAGAAAATGACATCGCTAACCACCCAGGTACTTGGGCCCCACACCTAGAAATTATCTTTGAATTATCTGTTTCTTTTAACCCCTACTTAACAACAGCTGCCTCACCTAAGCATATTCAAAATTTCTTTACTTCCTTCCATTTCTGTTGCTTCAATCCTGGTTGAAACAACTGTCTTTTTTATCTGGTCTACTGCAAAAGCATCATACTTGGTGTCTGATTGCTCTTGCCTCACAGTAATCTATGCTACACAATAATTCCTTTTGTATAAATCTTTTAAAAAATAATTATTTTGAACAATCTCAAATTTATGAAAAACTTGTACAGTACATAAAACTCAGTTTCGGAACCATTTTAGACTAAGTTACCAATATGATTCTGGTCACCCCTTAATACCTTAGTGTGTGTGTGTGCATTTCCTACAAACAAGGGAATTCACCTATATAACCATAATACAACGATCAAAACTAGGAAATTAGCATTGCTACGTTACTCTGTTTCACCAATTTTCCTAAGATGGCTTTGTAGTACAATGATCCAACCTGGAATCATGTGTTGTCATGTCTCTTTAGTTGTCATCAATCTCTCGATGTGAAATGGTTCCTCAGTCCTTTTTCTTTTTGACTTTCATAACTTTGCCACTTTTGAAGATTACATGCCAGTTTTCTTTTTAAATGTTCCTTAATTTGCTTTGCTGATGTTTCCACATGATTCGATTTAGGCCGTATATCTTTGGCAGGAATACTGAAGAAACAATACTGTGCCCTTTGTGCTGCATCCCATCAGGTGCTGCAAACTTTTGATGTGTCCCTGTGCTGATAGGGGTCACTGAGATCATGTGTTTAAGGTGGCATCTGCCAGGCTTCTCCAGACTGAGGCTATCCTCTTTTTCCCTTGCAATTAGTAAGTATCTTGTGGGGAGGCGATTTCAAATTATGTAACTGTTCTGTTTTAATCAAACCTTCAATTGTCTATTTATTCACTTATTTATGTCAGTGTGGACTCATTATTTTCTGTTTATTCAATGGATGATAATTTTTGCTATCATTTATTGTTCCTAGCTGCTATTAATTATTTGTAATTCTGGCCAGTGAGATCTTCTTCAGGCTAGCTTTTGTGTCATTCTGGAATACCTTCTTGCTATCTGGAACAATAAGATGTTTCAGAATGTTTCCTTGCTCCAGCTTTGGAAGCAGCCATTTTCCCAAGGAGCCATGATTCCTTTGAGAGAAGAACAATAATTGGAAGCCAGACCTGGGAACTAGATGCACTCATTGCTGTTGTGGTGTTGCTGTTCCCAGGTCTTCTCAGTGGACAGAACTAGGGCTTCTCTATACACAACCACATCCTCATTTATTTTTGTGTCTAACTATATGTACTAAAATCCATGAGTTGGTATCAGCGTCTCCAATTCTCACCCAATACTACAGGGTTTACTATAGTTTTCTTTCTTTTGTAATCGCTTCTCTGAGACTGAGAAATCTGGCTCCCTTTATCCTCAATATTTTAATTCAATTAATCCCTCTCTCTGAGCTCATTGTCTGCCACTCTCTGTTTCTCCTTACTCTCCAACCACACGCAACTTCTTTCTAGTCTTCAAGCCAACCTGGCTCGTTCCCACCTCAAGGCCCTCAAAGCCTTGCTCTTCCTTCTGCCAGAAAGCACTTCTCATTGCTTGTTCCTTTCCAGAGCCAGTATCTCCATCTTTTCTGACCCTTACCGGACTCCTCCTCACTTGCAGTTACTGCCTGTCACGATACTGTTGTCAAAGGAAAACTCAGAGACGAATCTGAGCTTTAAGAAAAATATTTTTATGCCCAATCTTGGAAAGAATATCCAGCCTTATAGTTATAGTTGCTATTTAAAGGAAAAAAAATTACAAAATTACAATTAGCACATTCATTATTCTCACCTGAAAAACAGATTTCTTCACATTATTGTCTTATCTGCAAGGGTCATTAACTGCATATGTCAGTGTTGCAAAAATCAGAGTCACAGTTGTTTTCTTTAAGGAAAAATTTAAAATTTGTTTTCTTGAGGACTAGAGTTAGGGTGTTTCACAATTTTGGGCTTTATCTCAGA
Organism: Rhinopithecus bieti; assembly: GCF_001698545.2. Taxonomy (NCBI): domain Eukaryota; kingdom Metazoa; phylum Chordata; class Mammalia; order Primates; family Cercopithecidae; genus Rhinopithecus; species Rhinopithecus bieti. Next base: position 139,935 of record NW_016828973.1, on the reverse strand, counting down.
ATGCAGAGTTCTTTCTCTGACTGTGGTGCATGATGTATGTGCTTACGTCTAAGGGCTTTTGGAAGTCTAGAGCAAGAAGCCAGGTTTGCTTTCTTTTCTTGTTTTGCGCTTTTCACAGCACTTATTGCTACTTGAAACTCCTCATTTACTCGTTTATTTGTTCAACTATTGCTGGCTTTCTATCCCACTGGAATATAAACTCCATGGTAGCAGAGATTGTTAACTCACTTGCCTATTTGTATCTCCTTGCACCTCAGACAGTGTCTGGTACATAGTCAGCTCTCAATACATGTTGAATGAATGACTAAATAAATGAGTTTCTGAATACTTAAGGCTGAGACTCAGGCCATGGTTAATGAAAAATGGCCAATATTACTATTATTAGTAGTATTAATATTTAGAGCAGTTGTTTTCCCCCAGTGACACTCTCAACCTCAACATTTGGGATTTACTGTTTATTATTTATCAAACAGAAATCTTTGCACTTTTACAGGAGAGAGTGAGTGAGGCTGTTTTTCGTCTCTTTCATGTTACCATTAGATCTGCAGATATGAATTTCCTGCGGTCTGAGAACATAAGACTCTTGGAAGGACATCATGAAAAATCAATTCTGCTGGTGACATTTCTCCTCTTCTCTATTACTTTGAGACTTGAGTATAAGATGTGTTTTTTAAATAAATTCTTCTGGGAACACTGTTTTTTTCTTCTCTGCTGTGTTGACTCCAAGTGAAGCCACAGTTCTCCTGGTCTGCCATCATGGCCATTTCCTCACCTTAGGCTGTAAAGGACCCTAGGAGAGAATTATGTGATTTTCGGTGTAAATCAGGCAGCAGGAGCAGATCAACTGCTTATTCATTCATTCATTTAATTTTGTGATCCTAATTTCCCAAAACAGATCAACTATTAGATTTGAAAGCTCTACTTCCATTAACTGGTTGTGGTGATAAAAAACCGACAAGAGGAACATTTCTGTGATCCAGAAGCAGTTTCTAGAAGATGGTTTTATTCCAACATTTCCAGCTGGGCTCTTCAGAGTTATAACGAGACACCTTTGTGCTCATTACTCAGTTCTGCGGGCATCTTGAGGAATATTTACCTGATAGCTCTTTCTGCCTGTCCTTCATTCTACAGGGGCTCTTAAGAAAAGAGACTATTTGCTTTGTCTTATGTGGTATTTACCTTTACTTACATCGACCTGAATTTGACTTTTTGACTAAGGGCTTCAGTGATCTCTATCTGAAATATTCCCAGTTCACCCTTGTAGCAAGAAAACTACATTTCTGCCAAACAGCTCTCAGTCTCTCTGTATCCTTAACTCTGATAGCTTCCTTTTTTAGAAGAATCTGCACCTCAAATTGCAGGTATGAGCACAGGCTCTGGAATCGGATTGTTACTGTTCAAACTCTGTTCAAATTCTATTCGAACGCTGTGTGATCTTGGGTAATTCATTCGCCCTTTTTAAGTTCCAGTTTCCTCACAGGTTAAAATGAGATATTGTGAAGATTAACTAAGGTAACTTTGGGAATATTCTTCACTCAAATCTGGCATGTGGTACGTGCTAAATATGACTTTTTTGTCACTGTTTTTGTAATCATTCACCTTTTGGGCCTAAACCCCTCCTCCTAGGGGCCAGGATTCTATCATGTATCAGCTTGAGCCAAGTGTTAGCTGAATCTTTTTTTGCACTCCCATAGCATCCTTTTTAGAGACCTCAACCACCATTCTTATAATGCAGTATTATGTAGGGTGGCATGCAGCCAGCATGCCTGTGAGCACTGGCCAACATCCCTTCTGTCTGGTTCGTGTCCATTATGTGAAGGTGGTGTATTAGTCAGGGTTCTCTAGAGGAACAGAACTAATGAGATAGATCGTGTAAGCTAATATTAAGTATTAACTTACACAATCACAAGGTCCCACAATAGGCTGTCTGAAAGCTGAGGAGCAAGGAGAGCCAGTCCAAGTCCCAAAACTGAAGAACTTGGAGTCCGATGTTTGAGGGCAGGAAGCATCCAGCCCAGGACAAAGATGTAGGCTGGGAAGCTAGGCCAGTCTCTGCTTTTCACATTTTTCTGCCTGCTTTATATTGGACGCAGCTGATTAGATTGTGCCCACCAGATAAGGATGGATCTGCCTTCCCCAGCCCACTGACTCAAATGTTAGCCCTAGTTCTTTTGGCAACACCCTCACAGACACACGCAGGATCAATACTTTTTATCCTTCAATCCAATCGAGTGACACTCAGTATTAACTATCACAGGTAGTTGTATATTTTTAATATCTCCCTGATGATAATTGTTGCATTTCTGTCTCTTCTGTGGTATTGAGAGCTTCCAAGAACAGAGATCACGGATTGTGCCTTATTGAGTGCCTAAAGCAATCCTTTAGTGACAGTGGACTGTCAGTAAGTTCGCTCAACCAAAATAAGTTGTGAGATCTTAAGGTACCATCATAGACTTAAAGAAAGTAGCCATCTTTTGGCTGGAACTGTCAAAACAAATGATATAAGGGACCGCATCTGGGGAAAAAGGTGGCTGTGAGGCCCTGTCTCAACTCAGATCCATATGAGTATCTCCAATCATGCTGTGCTCAAGGCGGTAGCAGTTTCCCCATCAGCTTTAACCACGATCAGGGCATTAACTCCCTGAGGGGGGCTTGCCTTAGTTTCATAAACTATAGAAGACCTCACAGGGCTGTTTGGAGAGATAAAGGTACAACTACCTTGAAAGTAAACTTGATAAATAATGCAAAGTATTATTGCCATTATTATGACAATTAATAGTTCACAACGGTTGATGCTGTGGACCTACAAGCACCGTCTTACCCAGGACTGTATACACGAAGCTGTTTCTATCATGACCAGAGCACGTGCTGAGTCTTTCCGCTGCTGGATTATAACAGCAAAAAAAAGTCACTAAGATTATACACCAGCAATTATCTTTCAAAAGGAGACATAAGAGGGTTAACTCAGCACTCTAAGAAAAATCTAAAAACATTTTAGAAAGTAAACACTATAAGATACCCTGTGATAAAAATTTAATAATGGAAGTTGTATTTTCTTGTTCCCTCCCTCTCTTCCTTCCTTCCTTCTTTCTTTTCTTCTTTTCTTCCTTCCTTCTTTTCTCTTCCTCTCTTCCTTTTCCCTTCCTCTCTTCATTTCTTCCCTCCACTTCATATTCTCTAACTCATTTCTTCAAACAATAATTGAACGCCAGCTCTGTAAGACATTGTGCTGGGCTCAGGGGAGACCACTAAATCAGTAGAGTGCCATTCTTGCTTTCAAGGAGCTTCCTGTCTATTCTGGGAAGCTTGGGAGGAGATAGAGAAACCAGCCCTAATGAATCTCTTGTTCCACTGCAGTAGATCAGTAAGATGAAATCAGGGCCATAGCAGGACATACTATCATGCCTTTGCCTATACAATTCTCTCCACCAGTATTTGGAATTGAACAGACCTGGGTTCAGATCTAGACTCTGCCCCTAAGCAGCCATTTTCCAGTGACTAGGCAGATTACTTAACCTTGCTGACCACCCCATTTTACAGTGTGTATGAAATGGGGCTAGTAACGCCTCTCTTGAAGTGGTGGTGGTGTGAAGATTAAATGAGATAATATGATATAGATGCCTAGAACAATTGATGGTTCGAAAACATGGTTTCAATGAATGAATAATAACATAAACAATTTTCTATTACAAATATTTGTAAATGGTGACTCCCACACTAGTCTTGGGGGCAGGGGCCATCCTTCCTGCTTGCACCTCTGGAGCTTTGCCCAGGGTAAGCTCTCCATAAATGTTTGATGAATGAATAAATGAATGAATGGATGAATGGATAAAAAGTACTAGTGGGCAAGTAAAAGAGGTGACAGTTAATTTACCAATATGTTTTTGATTAAATTTTAATTTGTAAACTCATTAATTAATGAATGCGATGGGAACAAGTAACTGATTTGTAGAAAATATAAGGCAAATATCTATAACCCAGCAATGCTGCTGTTAAAGCTTGCTGTCTTGACACCTGGAGTGAATAAGCTTCTAGCTGGACATTGTATGGACCTGAGCAGCTGCCAGAATATTTGGATGAAGATAATTTTTAAAAAACTTAGCACCTTGTCATGTCATTAGATTGTTTTCTCCCCTATTTAATAATAATAGAATATTTTAATGTTCTGGGATAAGAGTACTCCTGCTATAATGAATTTATGATAGATTAAGCTGAGTTATGCAAATAAGATTATCATAATTACAAAACTTTAGGTTTATGATTTTCTTTATTAATTATTCTTCAGTGTATTTTGCAGTGCAAGGGTTCAAGGTACCAAAAAGCACTTTGGTTTTATGTATTACCACCTCCTCTTTTTACTTCCCAGGGATACACATTTATTGAATGCACATATTTCAAGGTGAAAATGTCCTTGTCTTAAGCGCTTGGACTGAAACTTCTCATAGGAAGAGAACTATCTTTGCTTAGAAAAATATGTTAGTGAATCACTTGGGGTAGGTGAGATCCTGAGAGTATGGAATGGCAGGAACTAAAGAAACAAAAGAACCAAACTGGATGGCAATTTGAGGGTGGGAGGAAGGATAGTGTGGAGACAAGATACTATTACAATTATTGGATATGTGCAAGCAATCTATTTCCATTGTATTTCTGGTCAAAATTATTCTTTTGCTTAGGAGATTCAGGCAGTGAACCCTTCCACGGCTTATACTTTCCAAAGCAATGATCTAGGGGAGTCTCAGTCCTCACATGAGTCCTCGTACTGATCATCTTTTCAGGGTAGCAATACACATGCCTTAGAGCAGAAAATATCTTCTTTAGGAGTTTTTACCGGGGCTTACCAATCCATAGTTCCCAGTTTCGATGGTGACTATGGTGTTTTGGAAATGTGCCTAGATCATCATATTAATGGTTCCTTATATTTACATAACCTTTTAGAGTTTGCAAAGGGCTATGCACACCAGCTTGTGAATACAGGTATCCATAACTTCCTTTTGTAAGTGAGAAGCTGACTCAGAAAGGCTATTTGATTACCCTCTGCCCATGTCACCAGGTTCAAGGTGGTTTAAATTCGAACCCAGGCTTTTAAACTTCCTTTTTATTTTTATTTTTTCAATATGAAGGGATGTTTTTTATCATTTAAGGTAGTCCTAATGTCTGCAAACTGTTACCCAGAGAGAGAAAAACAGAGATAGTTTTGAGCTATTTTGCATCTCAAAGGAATTAGTTCTCTCTATTTAAGATCAAAAGTTTATCTGCCCAAGTTCAATATAGACTTCCAGCGCTAATCTGATACATTTTCCTCGTTTGAATCCCTTTGGAATTTGTGATTTGTTTCTGTTAATCGAATAATCTAATGAAAACAAAACTATAGATCGCCATCCTTGGAAAATTCTGGCAAAGCCGCCTTTCTGAATTAAAAGACACTCTTTCCCTGGACTTTCCATCTCTCCTCTTCTCACAGCTCAAGACAGATCTTGACCTGGTGCCAGAGTGCACTCCCTTTCTGAATTAATAGGGAAATGCCAGTGGCTGCTTCAGTTGTTCTAAAATTTCTGCCCTCTATTTTTATCCTGTTTACATGATCATGAGATAAGAAAGCTATGGTTCATAATGCCTTAGAAGACAAGGTATTTGGAGAGGAGGTGCTGGTGCATGGTACAAAAGGTCAGACAAGGGAAGAAAGAGGCAGCAGCAAGGGGGAAACTTTTCCTGGTGAAGAAACCCAGTGGGAGCAGAAACTAGAAACCTGTTCTGCAAAATCTTACTATAACTGACTTTTAAGGAAACTGGACCTGAGGCTTTAAAAGCACTAATAGAGCTAGAATTTAAGGGCTAGGATAAGGATTTGTTGAAATTATTGTCTTAACATTTGGATAGTGCGAGTGAGAGAGCTAAACTAGGGAGAATGGCTGTTTGGTAGTTGTATTTGGACACCTTTACCCTGGTGATCTGAAAAGGTTAAGACAACTTTAAACACATTCCTGAGGTGTCAGTTCCACACACTGGAGAATCTGGATACAAAAAGACCTAAAGATCACGTTGGGGGTGGTGTGTGTCCAAGTGGTGGGCTGACTCTTGATCACAGATGCTCACATTTCCTATTAGAGATGGGAAAGGGTCAGACAAGCCTGGTCAAGGGGACAGTTTGGGAAAGTTAACAAACCCCAGAGAACATTTAGCTTCGAATAGGACAGTGCACTTAAAAATGCATGTGTGCATTTATTTATACGTGAATTCATTTAACACTTTCCCAGGGTTCTTTCCTTTAGGTATGTGTGTGAATGTGTGGAGAATGAGAAACCAGACACTACTGGGTAGGGTTTCATATTGTTGTTGTTGTTATTTTGTAGCTTTAAAAGAAATACCTAACTTTGGCATTGCAAATTGATTTGTCAACCTTGCTTTACTATCCAAATTGACAAACAGAGAGGAAAGGAGAATGACCACAGAAAAGAATGCTTTTATGGCATTTCCTGATTTCAGCAGCACAGAAGCAGTTTAGTGCATCAAGATTCTCAGAGGAAATTGTATCTGTTCCCATCACTCTGCATATGTAATTAATGACTGCAAAACCTTTTGAACATAAAAGATGGAAATACCTATTAATGTTAATTAAACAATGTATGGATTTGAAGTGTCATCTTCCACAGCTTTCAATCCAATGCTAAATGATGCCAAGGGTCTTCAAAAGCAATTAGGGGAAAGAAACATATCAAGTTAACCTTCATCATCTTCACTAATTAATATTTACTAGGTGCCCAGATATCTTGCTTGGCTTTGAAATAGAAAATGAATCTGGAATTTTATGATAGTTAATGAAATACTTATGAGTTCAGTGACAAGGTAGAAAAGGGAATAAATGTACTGCTTGAGCATGCTATAAATTATTTGAAGATTTTTGGAATTTAGTGAGCTGAACTCATTAGCAGGGTACTGAGAATCTCTAATGGGTTATGTTTCTGAAATATCAATTTATTTCTTTATGAAGAAATTACAGTTAAACTATGGCAGGATGTTTGGCAAGTATTTGAATGTTAGCAACTACCCTTCTCTCCAATTCTCTATAATTCAATTCAATTTGACTCAATTCAATTTACCTTTACTATACACATATACCAAAATCTGGTGCTAGACT
>NW_016828973.1:88664-132656 GCF_001698545.2 Rhinopithecus bieti | reverse complement strand
AAAAAAAGATTTCTATCATTTCCTAGCTGTGTAAGGTTTGGAAAGTTATTAAACTTTCCAAAGCTTCAATTTTCCTACTGCAAAATGAATTTAATACTGGAGTAGTATCTATTTCATTGGATTATTGGGAAGATTACATAAGATGCTGCACGTGGTTGGCATATGGATTTTTTTTGATAAAAGCTATTATTAATAGTAACAATAGATATTTCACAACCTTTTGAGGAGATGAAGAATCATTCATTCAATACACATGCCATGCCTACTCTGTATCAGGCCCTGAGTTTAGAGAGATAAGATGTACTTGTGTCCTCTTGGCTCTCAAGAGGCTTGAAGTCTAGAGGGAAGATAGTTATGCAGCCAACCACAGCTGAAAAGGAAGCATGTACAAGTGATACAGGAGCTTGGGGAAAAGGCAGTACAGCAGTACATCGCTTGGGATGCTTTGGCTAAAACCCCAACTCAGATTGTCTTAAACAATTAGAAACTTTACTATTATTATTATTATTATTATTATTATTATTATTATTATTTTAGAGACAGGATCTCACTCTGTCATCCACTGGTTTGCAGTGGCATGGTCATAGCTCATTGTAACCTCAAACACCTGGGCTCAAACTATCCTCTGGCCACAACTTCTGAGTAGCTAGGACTGCAGGTCCATGCCACCACACCCGGCTAATTTCTTTTATTATAGGTGTGAGCCACTGTGCCCAGCCAGAAATTTTAGCATTGCACATAACAGAATGCTGAGAGTTTCCGCTGCTCAATGATGCCATCAACAATTCAGTGTCTTTCTATCTGCCTGAGAGATAGAAAGCAAGGTGAGTCACATCTTGAATAAGTCATGACTTGAAGTTGTGTGTAGGTCACAACTTAAGTTGCAGTTTATTCTTTGAGAGTGTTTCCAGGTTGTAACACTAGTAGGATGTCAGATTGAGGAGAAAATATTTTTATGTTTCAGTACAGTTAGGGCTTTCTGAACAAATTTTACTGACACTTGGAATCTGACCTGAGAGCGAGTCTTAGAAGTTAATTTACAACTGTATAGATAGTGAGAACTCCAGAGAGATTTAACTAACCACAAAGATTTGTGTGTACATTTCAAGAGAGGATGAAGCCTGGGACTTGGAGACGTCTCTGAGTTGTAAAACTGGAGACACTGGGATTATCTTTTCTCTGGAGAGATTTATTTACATTCCAAAAGGTTAGAGTAAGATATTTCCAAGGAGATTCTTTCAGAAGTGGAAAGGGAGACATCTGCTTCTTTTTCTCGTATATAACAAAGAAGATTTATTTTTGTATCTCTCATTTATTGGGTAATCTGTCACTCATTCAAGAAAATTTTTCATATCTGGCTTTCATTGTATCACTGTAGACATGGAGGAACAATGCTGCAATGTTACTCTGAGGATTGATCATGCTGTGAGTGTCACAAGATATCTGTCTCTGATCCAAAACCTCAGTGTGGATTAAGAAAAAATTAGTAAAGATAAATATTAAAAATCCAGCAGAGGGGAACCTAGCCAGAGTTTGGCAGACTCCCTAAGTCAAGGAGACAGAGAGTCTGGGGAGACCAAGGTGGTTAGCATTTGCAAGACAAAGTAAAAAAGAAAAGATGGCCGCACAGAGGTAGAACCCTGGAGTTTGCAAAGCTTCTCTTTGAGTAATCAGCAGATTACTGATCAATGTTTTGTGTGTTCGAGGAAACTACTCAAGAGCAAGAAAATAACAATTCAAAATGATTAGAAAATATTGCCTGGCATGCACACAGGTTTACGAAGATTGCTTATTCCCAAAACCCAAATTTAAAAAATCCACAATTTATGAAGCATTGGGGTGAATACTCAAGAAGACTGTTCTTCAGTATTGAGGAATAATTTGGCCCAGATGGGAGTGCCATTTGAGGCCTGCCTAGCAAGTCATACAAGCAAGACCTAATCAAACTGTTTCCAGGTAACTAAATTGTATCTCAAAACATAGCTCATGAATATTTATAGAAATATAAAAATATCCAGCATCTAGCAAGTAAAATAACAATGTCTATCATTAAAACAAAGATTACCAGGCATGTGAAAACAAACAAACAAAAATATGACCAATAATGCAGAAAATAATCAAAACCAATCTGCAGCTGATACAGTTGTTAGAATGAAAAGACAAATACATTTAGACAATATTACAACTATATTCCATATGTTTAAATAGTTAAGGGGAGAAATGCAAGATATTGAAAAGCAACTATATTGAACTTTCAGAGACGAAAACTATAATAATGAAGATAAAAAAGTATGGTAGTAGTGGCAGATTATACATGAGGAAAAAAGGTAAGTAAACTTGAAGATACAGTGATAAAAATTATCTAAAATGCCATCCAAGAGAAAACTTTTTTTAAAATTATAAATGAAAACAGCATCAGTGAGCTGTGGGAGAACTTTAAGTAACTAATATACATGTAGTTGGACCTCCAAAGGAGAGAAGGTATTGGAGTGGGGAGAATATTTTTTAATTGCTGATTTTTTCTAAATTTTTATTAGATGTGTAATAAGTAAATACTATATAATATACTAGAAATAAAATTTTACCACAAGAAACATGGAGAAAGCTACAAGGCACATAATAATAAAGTTGCTTGAAACCAATGATGAAGACAAAGTTTTAAAAGCATCCAAAGAACAAAGACATGTTAAATACAGATGAACAAAAGATAAGAGTGACAACAAATTTCTTGTCAGAAACAAGGAAGGAATTGGTATCAGTATCTTTAGGGAATTATATGTCATTAGTGTTAGTAACATTAAGGGCATGGAGAGGGAATGAGAGCATAGGGAGAGAGCTGTGGCAGGACACATATTTGCTTATGTTTGCTGGGATCAGATGATGAAGAGTGTTGGGTGCTCTATTATAGATCCTAGAATTTATCTTGAAGGTTTTGAGGAGCCATGAAAGATTTTGGGGCAGAAAAGCATCATCAAATTTGCATATTAGAAAGAAAAATTAATAAATGAGCAAATGAACAAATGAAAGAGGACAGTTTGGAAGGCTGAGACTGAAGGAGAGCAACCATAAGGAAGCTCTTTGCTTTCATTTCATTTCATTCATTCATTCATTCATTCAACATATCTTTATTAAGTTCTTCCAGATACCAGACTTTGAGCCAGCTCGTTGAGAGTATGGTGAACAAAGTAGCTATCTATGTAAAAAGCATGCTAGTCAGTAAGTATGTTGTAGACATCTTTTCATGTCAATTTGCATAGATTTTATTTATGATAGCTACACAGTTTTAATTCAGTAAATATTTATTGAGTCTTCTATGTGCTTGGCTTTGGGCTAGGCACTGAAGATAGAGTGATAAATAAAAACCAACCTGCATTCATGAAGCTTACATCCTAGTTGAGGGTAGAAGCAGACATACAATAATATCCAAGTTCAAATATATTCTTGGAGTAGACCAGAACTCATCCCTTGGTGGAAAACCAAGATGTAGTCTTCATCTTGGACTTCATCTTCAAGGCAAATAGCTAGAGACCTGCTTCAATATCATTCCTGGCCTCTCTGAACTTTGTGTGATCAATGATCTTATAATCATACATGTTACCATCGTGCCTAGTGAGGAAAACTAAGTTAGTAATTTAAGAAGGTATGAATTTCAGACTTATTGTGTATATGAAAATCAATATCAAATAGTGACAAGGGTCTTTTGGAGGGAAAATTTCATTGTGTGCTTAATATGCTGAAATTCTCTCAGTTGATTCAAGTATAAATACACAATTATTACTAATGAGACTAAAATACCATAATAATTAATGATGGTGATCCAAGCGGTTAATTTTATTTATAAAAAACTGCTTTCAAATATTTCAATAGAGAAATAGGTTACAAATATAAATAGTGAGAGTGTGTTAATTCCATAATTTTAGGTAGAATAGTGTATATTTTCTACAACAAATGTTTATTAAAATGTATTAATAAATATTAATAATAACATTTTGGAGAATATTATAATCTACTCTACTTAGTAAGAGTAGTAGTAATAGTAATAATAATGAGGATGTTTAGGTTATATCATTATTCTAATATTTGTAGATTGTATACAGATGGTTTGTAATTTATGACTGTTTGACTTAAGATTTTCAACTTTATGATTGTACTAAAGTGATATATATTCAGTGAAAATCGTACTTCAAGTACCCATACAACCATTCCATCTTTCACTTTCAGTACAGTATTCAATAAATTACATGAGATATTAAACACATTATTATAAAATAGACTTGTGTTAGATGATTTTACCCAACCATAGGCTAATGTAAGTGTTCTGAGCACATTAATGGTAGCATAATCTAGGCTATGATGTTTGATAAGTTAGCTGTATTCAATGCGTCTTTGACTTAACAATATTTTCAAGTTACAACAAATTTATCAAAATATAACCACGTCATAACTACAGCAGCATCTGTACTAGTATTATGCCATTAAGCAAAATAATTTTAAAAGTTGTATTTAAGTTACTTAATTCCATTTAATCCATGAGTGTTTTATTTGGGATTTCTTCACATCTTATGAGGATAGATTAAAAGCAGAATGTTAACTTTAGGAACTCAAAATTTCACAGTGATAAAGGACTCAATCATGCTCACCAATATTTATAAGAAATAATTTTTTTAAAAAATTTTATTTTATGTATTTTATGCACTCGAATTCTTTGCTACCCTATACTGTATTATTCTCTTACAATAGGTTTTACACATCTAAACATGATTTTGTCATCCACAATATGTATTTTACCTATGCTTCTTTTTTTTTTTAAATTATACTTTCAGTTCTGAGATACATGTTCGGAACGTGCAGGTTTGTTACTTAGGTCTACACATGCCATGGTGGTTTGCTGCACTTGTCAACCTGTCATCTACATTAGGTATTTCTGCTAATGCTATCACTCCCCTAACCCCCCACCACACAACAGGTCCTAGTGTGTGATGTTCCCCTCCCTGTGTCCATGTGTTCTCATTGTTCAACTCCCACTTATGAGTGAGAACATGTGGTGTCTGGTTTTCTGTTCCTGTGTTAGTTTGCTGAGAATGATGGTTTCTAGCTTCATCCATGTGCCTGCAAAGGACATGAACTTACCCTTTGTTATGGTTGCATGGTATTCCATGATGTATATGTGCCATGTGTCCTTTATTCAGTCTGTCATTGATGGGCATTTGGGTCGGTTCCAAGTCTTCAGTATCGTGAATAATGCTGCAATAAACACATGTGTGTATGTGTCTTCATAGCAGAATGACTTATAATCCTTTGGGTATATACCCAGTAATGGGATTGACGAGTCAAATGATATTTCTGGTTCTAGATCCTAGAGGACCTGCTACACTGTCGTCCACAATGGTTGAACTAATTTACACTTCTACCAACAGTGTAAAAGCATTTCTATTTCTCCAGATTGTCTCCACCATCTGTTGTTTCCTGACTTTTAATGATCGCCATTCTAACTGGCATGAGATGGTATCTCATTGTGGTTTTAATTTGTATGTCTCTAATGACCAGTGATGAGCTTTTCTTCATATCTTTGTTGGCTGCATAAATGTCTTCTTTTGAGAAGTATCTGTTCATATCCTTCACCCACTTTTAATGGCATTGTTTTTTTCTTGTAAATTTGTTTAAGTTCCTTGTAAATTCTGGATATTAGCCCTTTGTCAGATGGATAGATTGCAAAACTGTTCTCCCATTCTGTAGGCTGCCTGTTCACTCTGATGATAGTTTCTTTTCTGTGCAGAAGCTCTTTAGTTTAATTGGAATTGGATCCCATTTGTCAACTTCAGCTTTTGTTACCATTGCTTTTGGTGTTCTAGTCATGAAGCCTTTGCCCATGCCTATGTCTTGAATGATATTGCTTAGATTTTCTTCTAGGATTTTTATGGTTTCAGGTCTTATATTTAAGTATTTACTCCATCTTGAGTTAACTTTTGTATAAAACATAAGGAAGGGACCCAGTTTCAGCTTTCTGCATATGGCTAGTCAGTTTTCNTTCTAATATTTGTAGATTGTATACAGATGGTTTGTAATTTATGACTGTTTGACTTAAGATTTTTCAACTTTATGATTGTACTAAAGTGATATATATTCAGTGAAAATCGTACTTCAAGTACCCATACAACCATTCCATCTTTCACTTTCAGTACAGTATTCAATAAATTACATGAGATATTAAACACATTATTATAAAATAGACTTGTGTTAGATGATTTTACCCAACCATAGGCTAATGTAAGTGTTCTGAGCACATTAATGGTAGCATAATCTAGGCTATGATGTTTGATAAGTTAGCTGTATTCAATGCGTCTTTGACTTAACAATATTTTCAAGTTACAACAAATTTATCAAAATATAACCACGTCATAACTACAGCAGCATCTGTACTAGTATTATGCCATTAAGCAAAATAATTTTTAAAAGTTGTATTTAAGTTACTTAATTCCATTTAATCCATGAGTGTTTTATTTGGGATTTCTTCACATCTTATGAGGATAGATTAAAAGCAGAATGTTAACTTTAGGAACTCAAAATTTCACAGTGATAAAGGACTCAATCATGCTCACCAATATTTATAAGAAATAATTTTTTTAAAAAATTTTATTTTATGTATTTTTATGCACTCGAATTCTTTGCTACCCTATACTGTATTATTCTCTTACAATAGGTTTTTACACATCTAAACATGATTTTGTCATCCACAATATGTATTTTACCTATGCTTCTTTTTTTTTTTTAAATTATACTTTCAGTTCTGAGATACATGTTCGGAACGTGCAGGTTTGTTACTTAGGTCTACACATGCCATGGTGGTTTGCTGCACTTGTCAACCTGTCATCTACATTAGGTATTTCTGCTAATGCTATCACTCCCCTAACCCCCCACCACACAACAGGTCCTAGTGTGTGATGTTCCCCTCCCTGTGTCCATGTGTTCTCATTGTTCAACTCCCACTTATGAGTGAGAACATGTGGTGTCTGGTTTTCTGTTCCTGTGTTAGTTTGCTGAGAATGATGGTTTCTAGCTTCATCCATGTGCCTGCAAAGGACATGAACTTACCCTTTGTTATGGTTGCATGGTATTCCATGATGTATATGTGCCATGTGTCCTTTATTCAGTCTGTCATTGATGGGCATTTGGGTCGGTTCCAAGTCTTCAGTATCGTGAATAATGCTGCAATAAACACATGTGTGTATGTGTCTTCATAGCAGAATGACTTATAATCCTTTGGGTATATACCCAGTAATGGGATTGACGAGTCAAATGATATTTCTGGTTCTAGATCCTAGAGGACCTGCTACACTGTCGTCCACAATGGTTGAACTAATTTACACTTCTACCAACAGTGTAAAAGCATTTCTATTTCTCCAGATTGTCTCCACCATCTGTTGTTTCCTGACTTTTTAATGATCGCCATTCTAACTGGCATGAGATGGTATCTCATTGTGGTTTTAATTTGTATGTCTCTAATGACCAGTGATGAGCTTTTCTTCATATCTTTGTTGGCTGCATAAATGTCTTCTTTTGAGAAGTATCTGTTCATATCCTTCACCCACTTTTTAATGGCATTGTTTTTTTCTTGTAAATTTGTTTAAGTTCCTTGTAAATTCTGGATATTAGCCCTTTGTCAGATGGATAGATTGCAAAACTGTTCTCCCATTCTGTAGGCTGCCTGTTCACTCTGATGATAGTTTCTTTTTCTGTGCAGAAGCTCTTTAGTTTAATTGGAATTGGATCCCATTTGTCAACTTCAGCTTTTGTTACCATTGCTTTTGGTGTTCTAGTCATGAAGCCTTTGCCCATGCCTATGTCTTGAATGATATTGCTTAGATTTTCTTCTAGGATTTTATGGGTTCAGGTCTTATATTTAAGTATTTACTCCATCTTGAGTTAACTTTTGTATAAAACATAAGGAAGGGACCCAGTTTCAGCTTTCTGCATATGGCTAGTCAGTTTTCCTAACACCATTTATTAAATAGGAAATCCTTTCCCCATTGCTTGTTTTTGTCAGATTTGTCAAAGATCATATGGTTGTAGATGTGTGGCATTATTTCTGAGGCCTCTGTTCTGTTCCATTGGTCTACATATTTGTTTTGATACCAGTACCATGCTGTTTTGGTTATTGTAGCCTTGCTGTATAGTTTGAAGTCAGGTAGTGTGATGCCTCCAGTTTTGTTCTTTTTGCTTAGGATTGCCTTGGCTATACGGGCTCTTTTTTGGTTCCCTATGACATTTAAAGTAGTTTTTTCTAATTCTGTGAAGAAAGTCAATGGTAGCTTGATGGGGATAGCATTGAATCTGTAAATTACTTTGGGCAGTATGGCCATTTTCATGACGTTGATTCTTTCTGCCCATTAGCATGGAATGTTTCTCCACTTGTTTTCCTTATTTCCTTGAGCAGTTTCAGAAGGAATGGGACCAGCTCCTCTTTGTACCTCTGTTAGAATTTGGCTGTGAATCCATTTGTCCTTCCCTTTTTTTGGCTGGTAGGCTATTAATTACTGCCTCAATTTTAGAATTTGTTACTTGTCTATGCAGGGAATCGACTTTTTCCTGTTTTAGTCTTGGGAAAGTGTATGTGTCCAGGAATTTATCCATTTCTTCTAGATTTTCTAGTTTATTTGCATAGGGGTATTTATAGTAATCTCTGATGGTAGTTCATATTTCTGTGAGATCAGTGGTGATATCCTCTTTATCACTGTTTATTTTGTCTATTTGATTCTTCTCTCTTTTCTTCTTTATTAGTCTGGCTAGTTGTCTATCTATTTTGTTAATCTTTTCAAAAATCAGCTCCTGGATTCATTGATTTTTTGAAGGGGTTTTCACGTCTCTGTCTCCTTCAGTTCTACTCTGATGTTACTTACTTCTTGTCTTCTGCTAGCTTTTGAAATTGTTGCTCTTGCTTCTCTAGCTCTTTTAATTGTGATGTTAGGGTGTCAATTTTATATCTTTCCCCCTTTCTCACGTGGGCACTTAGTGCTATAAATTTCCCTCTAAGTGCTCCTTTAGCTGTGTCCCAGAGATTCTGGTATGTTGTGTCCTTGTTCTCATTGGTTTCAAAGAACTTATTTATTTCTGCCTTCATTTCATTATTTACCCAGTAGCAATTCAGGAGCAAGTTGTTCATATTCCATATAGTTGTGTGGTTTTGAGTGAGTTTCTTAATCTTGAGTTCTAATTTGATTGCACTGTGATCTGAGAGACTGTTTGTTATGATTTCTTTTCTTTTGCATTTGCTGAGGAGTGTTTTTCTTCCAATTATGTGATCAATTTTAGAATAAGTGCTATGTGGTGCTGAGAAGAATATATATTCTGTTGATTTGAGCTGGAGAGTTCTGTAGATGTCTATTAGGTCCATTTGGCCAGAGTTGAGTTCAAGTCCTGAATATCCTTGTTAATTTTAAGACTTGTTGATTTGTCTGATATTGACCGTGGGGTGTTAAAGTCTCCCACTATTACTGTGTGGGAGTCTAAGTCTCTTTATAGGTCTCTGAGAACTTGCTGTATGAGTCTGGGTGCTCCCATATTGAGTGCATATATATTTATGACAGGGAGCTCTTCTTGTTGCATTGATCCTTTTACCATTATGTGATGTTTTCCTTTGTCTTATTTTATCTGTGTTCATTTAAAGTCTGTTTTATCAGAGACTAGGATTGCAACCCCTACTTTTTTTCTTTCTTTCTATTTACTTGGTAAATCTTCCTCCATCCCTTTATTTTGAGGCTATGTGTGTCTTTGCACATGAGATAGGTCTCCTGAATACAGCACACTGATGGATCTTGACTGTTTATACATTTGTCAGTCTATGTCTTTTAATTGGGGCATTTAGCCCATTTACACTTAAGGTTAACATTGTTATGTGTGAATTTGATCCTTGTTGAGGGAAGTCAGGGACGCTGAATGGAGGGACCAGCTGGAGCCATGGCAGAGGAACATAAATTGTGAAGATTTCATTTTAATATAGACATTTATCGGTTCCCAAATCATACCTTTATAATTTCTTATGCCTGTCTTTACTTTAATCTCTTAATCCTGTTATCTTCATAAGCTGAGGATGTACTTCACCTCATGACCACTGTGATAATTGTGTTAACTGTACAAATTTATTGTAAAACATGTGTGTTTGAACAATATGAAATCAGTGCACCTTGAAAAGAACAGAATAACAGCAATTTTAGGGAACAAGGGAAGACAATCATAAGGTCTGCCTGCCTGCAGGATTGGGCAAAAGACCCATATTTTCTTCTTGCAGAGAGCCTATAAACAGATGTGCAAGTAGGAGAGATATCACTAAATTCTTTTCCTAGCAAGGAATATTAATATTAATACCATGGCAAAGGAATACATTCCTGTGGGGAGGTCTACAAACGGCTGCTCTGGGAATGTCTGTCTTATGCAGTTGAGATAAGGACTGAGATACACCCTGGTCTCCTGCAGTACCTCAGGTTTACTAGGGTGGGGAAAAACTCTGCCCTGGTAAATTTGTGGTCAGACCAGTTCTCTGCTCTTGAACCCTGTTTTCTGTTGTTTAAGATGTTTACCAAGACNATTACAGCAATTTTAGGGAACAAGGGAAGACAATCATAAGGTCTGCCTGCCTGCAGGATTGGGCAAAAGACCCATATTTTCTTCTTGCAGAGAGCCTATAAACAGATGTGCAAGTAGGAGAGATATCACTAAATTCTTTTCCTAGCAAGGAATATTAATATTAATACCATGGCAAAGGAATACATTCCTGTGGGGAGGTCTACAAACGGCTGCTCTGGGAATGTCTGTCTTATGCAGTTGAGATAAGGACTGAGATACACCCTGGTCTCCTGCAGTACCTCAGGTTTACTAGGGTGGGGAAAACTCTGCCCTGGTAAATTTGTGGTCAGACCAGTTCTCTGCTCTTGAACCCTGTTTTCTGTTGTTTAAGATGTTTACCAAGACAATATGTGTACTGCTGAACATAGACCCTTATTAGTAGTTCTGCTTTTGCCCTTTGCCTTGTTCCCTCAGAAGCATATGATCTTTGTTAGACTCTTATTAGTAGTTCTGCTTTTTGCCCTTTGATGCATGTGATCTTTGTACCTACTCCCTGTTCTTACACTCCCTCCTCTTTTGAAACCTTTAATAAACACTTGCTGGTTTGAGACTCAGGCAGGCATCATGGTCCTACCAATATATGATGTCACCCCTGGTGGCTCAGCTGTAAAATTCCTCTCTTTGTACTGTCTCTCTTTATTTCTCAGCTGGCCAACACTTATGGAAAATACAAAGAACCTACACTGAAATATTGGCAGTGGGTTCCCCCAATAGATCCTGTCATTAAGATGCTAGCTGGTTATTTTGCTCATTAGTTGATACAATTTCTTCATAGTTTCGATGGTCTTTTCATTTTGGTATGTTTTGTAATGGCTGGTACCTGTTTTTCCTTTCCATATTCAGTTCTTCCTTCAGGAGCTCTTGTGAGGCAGGCCTGGTGGTGACAAAATCCCTCAGCATTTGCTTGTCTGTAAAGGATTTTGTTTCTCCTTCACTTATGAAGCTTAGTTTGGCTGGATATGAAATGCTTGGTTGAAAATTATTTTGTTTAAGAATGTTGAATATTGGCCCCCACTGTCTTCTGGCTTTTAGGATTTCTGCAGAGAGATCCACTGTTAGTCTGATGGATTTCCCTTTGTGGGTAACCCGGCCTTTCTCTCTGGCTGTCCTTAACATTTTTTCCTTCCTTTCAACCTTGGTTAAACCGATGATTATGTGTCTTCGGGTTGCTGTTCTCGAGGAGTATCTTTGTGGTGTTCTCTGTATTTCCTGAATTTGAATGTTGGCCTGTCTTTCTAGGTCGGGGAAGTTCTCCTGGATAATATCCTGAAGAGTGTTTTCCAACTTGGTTCCATTCTCCCTGTCTCTTTCAGATACATCAATCATGTGTAGGTTTGGTCTTTTCACAAAGTCCCACATTTCTTGGAGGCTTTGTTCATTCCTTTTCATTCTTTTTTCTCTAATTCTGTCTTCATGCTTTATTTCATTAAGTTGGTCTTCAATGTCTGATTTCCTTTCTCATGCTTAATTTGGCTATTGATACTTGTGTATGCTTCATGGAGTTCTTGTGGTGTATTTTTTTTAGCTCTATCAGGTTATTAATTTTCTTCTCTAAAGTCGTTATTTTAGTTAACAATTCCTCTTACTTTTTTTCAAGGTTCTTAGCTTCCTTGCATTGGGTTAGAACATGCTCCTTTAGCTCAGAGGAGTTTGTTATTATCCACCTTCTGAAGCCTACTTCTGTCAATTCTTCAAACTCATCCATTTTTGTTCCCTTGCTGGCAAGAAGTTGTGATTATTTGAAGAAGAGGTGTTCTGGTTTTTGGAATTTTCAGCCTTTTGCACTGATTTTCCTCTTCTTCATGGATTTATCTACCTTTTGTCTTTGCTGCTGTTGACCTTCGGCTGGGGATTTTGTGTGGACTTCCTTTTTATTGATAATAATGCTATTCCTATCTGTTTGTTAGTTTTTGTTCTAATAGTCAGGCCCCTCTGCTGCAGGTCTACTGGAGTTTTCTGGAGGTCCACTCCAGACCCTGTTTGCCTGGGTATCACTAGCAGAGGCTGCAGAACAGCAAAGATTTCTGCTTGCTCCTTCCTCTGGAAGCATCATCCCAGAGGGGTACCCACCAGATGCCAGCTGGAGCTCTCCTGTATGAGGTGTCTGTCGACACCTCCTGGGAGAAGTCTGCTAGTTGGGAGGCACAGCAGTCAGGGACCCACCTGAGGAGGCAATCTGTCCCTTAACAGAGCTTGAGTGCTGTGCTCAGAGATCTGCTGCTTTCCTCAGAGCCAGCAGGCAGGAATGTTTATGTCTGCTGAAGCTGTGCCCACAGGCACCTCTTCCTCCAGGTGCTGTGTCCCAGGGAGATGGGAGTTTTGTGTATAAGCCCCTGACTGGGGCTGCTGCCTTTCTTTCAGAGATTCCGTGCCCAGAGAGGAGGAATCTAGAGAGAGAGAAAAAAATTATTTGTAATTATTGTGGGTACACAGTATGTGTATATATTTATGAGGTACATGAGACATTTTGATATAGGATGCAATGTGTAATAATCACATCATGGAGAATGGGGTATCCACCCCCTCAAGCATTTATCCTTTATTTTACAAACAATCCAATTACACTCTTCTAGTTATTTTAAAATGTACAATTAAGTTATTATTAACTATAGTCACCCTGTTGTGCTATAGAATAGTAGGCCTTGTTCATTCTTTCTATTTTTTTTTAAACCATCCTTCCACTCCCACCCACTACTACCCTTCTCAGCCTCTGGTAACCATCCTTATACTCTCTGTGTCCAGGAGTTCGATTGTTTATATTTTTAGATTAAAACATAGTTTGCAATAAAGACATAATAAAGAATATGAAGAAAATAAAGTATTGCAGAAAATGGAGAGTCTTGAAATATATTTTGGTCACATAACTAATCTAAAAATACATACTCTGTTAGAATCTTTTCAGAATATGAATCCTTATAGTTATGAGTCTATGAAGATTAAACATTTAAATAAAATAATAGTTAAAACACTTGTTAAAGCTTGACTACAATTTTCAATAGTTAAAGATGAAGAATTTTTGAGGTATGCAAGTGAATCTTAGATAAAAGTTCCTTTTAAAAAATACATACTAAAAATTTCTTCCTGAATTCTATTCTCCTTTGAACACAAAGGCAGTCACATAATTAAATATACTACTTTTGTAAATCATACATCAAAAATTTGGGCATGCAGAGAGAACCAGATGTCTTTTTTTTTTTTTTTTTTTTTGGGTATGACAGCCTGGCAGAGTCATGATAAATTCAACTCTGTTTCTGTTTACTAGCTTGCTGAGAGATGTTGGGTCTCTTACAGTGAACAACAGAGTGAATCTGATTGAAGAAATATTTATTGAATAGAGAAAAGAAATTATTATGTAATTGATATTGACAATAGAGCAAATGTAGTGAAGGCTATGTGTAATTTAGGAACCACAATCAGTATTTTGTTCACATCCTTTAGTTGTGTGTTTAGAAAGTAATTATAGCACAGAAGAATATAACAAGATTATTAATCCCTAAGCAGCAGAGAATGGGTCACTGTTGATGTTCTTCTTTAGCCAAAGACAAGTTTTATGACCTTCAAGAAATTTTTGAACTGTCTTGGCAGGACTTATCAAGGTGTTCCAATATGATGGGATAGTAACTACACATGTTGAAAGGGCTACTTGAATAAAAGAAAGGTTTAATATTACATTTGATGGACAAAAATATCAACACAACAGGACTTACTAACAGTCAGTGGTTTGTTTGACCAGAAAGTAGTTTGCTTTTGGAGCTCACTGAGGAAATTATTGGTTTGAAATATCTTGCATGTGCAAATATTTCTTACATGATACCGTACATTGTCCTCTAGCATTTGACTACAGAGAAGGTGCTGAGATGGGTGTTCATGTGGTAAAAACTGAGATGCAGATGAAAAGTCAGAGCTAAATTTGTTATTTATTTTATTTTATTTTTTTTGAGATGGAGTCTCACTCTGTCACCCAGGTTGGAGTTTAGTAGCGTGATCTCGGCTTACTGCAAGCTCCACCTCCCAGGTTCATGCCATTCTCCTGCCTCAGCCTCCCAAGTAGCTGGGACTACAGGCCCCCCCCCCCCCGCCCAGCTAATTTTTTTTTTTTTTTTTAGTAGAGATGGGGTTTCACCATGTTAGCCAGGATAGTCTCGATCTCCTGACCTCATGATCCGCCCACCTCGGACTTCCAAAGTGTTGGGATTACAGGCATGAGCCACCACACCCAGCCTAACTTCGTTATTTTGAAAGAAAATGGCATTGTCCTGTTGCCACATTTCTAGATCCAAGGTTTAAGGACAGGTTTTTAAAAACAGATTGTGTGAAACAGTAAACTCATGCAAAAATATTAGAAATATCAGATATCAGCAAGGGCAACAGCCTTATGAAAATGGTCAGAAAACATCTTCTTCAAACAATGCCCAGAGTTTGCAAGATTGGTTCAATGACATGTGTCATTACTATAAATCAAGCCATTAAAGCCAGGAGTAGAGGAGGAGATAAATCTCTAGCCATGTGAGCTATTAGAAAGGAAGGAAAGCCGTAGTGGTAATGTCAGTATCACAGTGCCTAAAATGGAAACACTTGCCTTCAAATTACTTTCTCTCTCAATCACACTTAGTTCAAAGTGAGATCCCTTCGGGATTGTAAATGTACGCTATAGTGACTACAAGAGCACTCTATCAGTGCCAACAAATTATTATTCTTATATATCAAACTTTAAAACTTTGACTACTAGATTTTTAAATAATAAAGGTAAAATAGTAATCTTTGTGATCAAATACCACATTTACTGTTTATCCCAGGAGCTCATTAAATGTTGGTTTTAGCCTAATATTAGTTTTAATAGATAAAAGATGGTGGTTTGGACTGAAATAGTGGCATTGAAGGAAATAAGAAGCAATTAGATTCTGAATACATTACAAAGTAGATCTGATAATATTTGTAGATGATTAAGTGTGGATACGTGACAGAAAGAGGGAGTCCAGGATGACTTGAAGGTCTTTGGCCTGAGCAACTAGCTGAATAGAATTGTCATGTCTGAGCAGTGGAAGACGGCAAAGACATGCTTTGGACGGGGAATGAGAAATAATGAATGCAAGAGTTTGGTTCTGAATATGTTAAGTTCGAGGCTTCTAGCTGCCTTCTCAGGCTCTTTTGGTGACTGTCTTGACATCTCCAATTCAACACATCCAAGATGGAGCTACTCGTCTTCTCAAACCTGCCTTACTTGATTATTTTTTTCCATTTCAGTTGATGGCAGCTCCATCTTTCCAGTGTCTCAGACCCAAAACCTTCTTAGAGTCAACTTTGAATTCTCCCTCTTGCCTTCCCTCCTGGCCTTCCTTTCTCCCTTTCGTCTTATTCCCTCCCTCCCTCCCTTGCTCTCTCTTTCTCTCTCTGTAAGTACTTGTTGAATATGGAATATTGGTCCTGAGTCTCTTTTAAAACACTATTGTCTTTGATTAGGATAATACAAATTCATGTGGGAAGCTTAAGCTATTAATTTGGTACCCCTCTAAATGAATACTTAAGCAAGAAATATTTAGGCTGTGCTTATTTAGAGGGGAGGCTGAATCTTGTAGGGCAGTATTTGGGAAGGATGAAAACGAAGGAGTGGGGCTCAAACTTTTCTTTCTTATTTAAGGCAACTTAACTCTGGCCCTACATGTATCTGCAACAATCCACAAACAAGCCCTGCAGTTACAGGCACCTTCCCTCAAGCAGGGCTGTCACTCAAACATGCCCTTTTGTGAGTCTCACTGCATTCACTGCAAACTGGGGTTTACCTGTTTACCCCTGTCCTGTATGCTTCCTGAGATGCCATCTGGCAGGTAAAACCTTTTCCCTTTTGGGCTATTCTCAGTGGTGGGGAGGCGGTTTGGTGCCCCTTAGAAGCTGGGGGCCCAGGAAGCTGGTTGTGTCTCTGCACTTAGCCACAGGAGCTCTAGTCTTCAGGTGTCACCTGTTCCGTCTGATCATTTGAAAAGTTTTAATTTGCTTTTTTTTAACATGCTGCTCTGAGAGCTCCCACTTCTTTTCTCTACAGGTCTCAGTGGGAAAACAGTAGTATCTGTGAAAAGTATTGTTACACTTGAGATGGAAGTTACTCCCTGTGCTCCAGGCTTTCTTCAATGGTAGGACACTCTTGCCAATTCGACTCATCTTTCTGGGGGCACATATTCCCATTTCTCCCCTCTCACTTGGGCTCAAGTTGGGGAACTCCTTTTTAACCATTTTTATATCAAATCTATACCCTCAAGTAACTTGTTATTATTAGCAAGGTTTGAAATAAAATCTAAGGTGGACTAGAACAATTTCCTTGTTTTTCTTTAAAAAATGAGATGTTGTCAATACACGTAAACAGTTGAACAGTAAAACTGGTTTCATTGTGGGCAAACACATCTGCAAAAAGAGGGTGAAATTGTACTTCCTACCATTCAGAATTATTCTAAGCTCACATGAGATGAAATCATAACCTTTTCCATTTTACAGAGGAGACCCTTTACTGACCTGAAAAGAAGTCGTCACAGGGAATAGAATGATTTCTTCTAAATGTAGAAATTGAGGAGGGAAAGCGCATATGGTTTTAACTTCTTTGTTCCCAGGAAAATTGCCCACTGGGTTTCTTTCCATTATGTGTGAAACAGAGGTCACTTGGACTCCCTGGGAAAAGGGCATCTAATGCCCTCAGGGTGCCTGTAGACCCTACCCTGCTGCTCCCTGCGACCTGCCCCCTCCTGCTCCCACTCAGGCTGAGGTAGGGGAGCTGGTGGGAGAAGGCTGAGAGGAGAAGCTCACAGATTCTTCAGGAGTTTGAACATCATTGTTGTCAGCAGGAGAAAAGACATTCTGATTATTTCTTTTCTCACCCCTCATATTTTCTCAACCTTCCTTTAATCCTGTATGGCCCTCACTAGCCCTTTTCTCCTTATGAATCTTTAGTCACACACAATAAATTGAAAGTAGCAAGGGCTTGGGGCTGGTTAAATATTTCCAGTTACTTGTCTCTCAGGAGGTGCACTGCAGGGAAAATTCTAGAAAATTCCTGTTATTACCACCATTTTCTGTGAATCATCATCATCCCACCTCTCGATCACTGGATTCTTTTTTAGAATCCACATTTTTCTGGCACTGACTTCCAGCTGCTAAGGCAGGTCACTAACTCCTGTGAGTTGCCAAGGAGGAGCATCCCATGCCTTCTTGAATAAAGTCTAATCCGCTGTGCCTGTTGTCTGTCATTTCTTTCCTCTTCTCTTTTGGTACCTTAGGATTTAAAAATCCTGTTGTTAAGAATTTCTTCAGGCGACAGAGTCTGGAACACTCTGCGTGGACAGGACCCATAGTTGCCACAGAGGGAGAACCTGAGAGGGAGTTAGGGCATGGGGTTAGGAGAAAGAGAAAAGTAAGAGAAGTTTCGTCCTTGGAGACATTAGAGAAGTAAGGTTTAGGATATGAGAAGTGGTGTGTGCTCAAATGAATATCATTTCACTGGGCTTAAGAAAGTAAAAGGGGACAAAAAGTAAAGAGAGAGACTGTCTTTCTCTACTAACAGGGCAGTAGGCCTGTGAGGAGGCAACAAGAACATGAAAACTTTTTCTGGAACTCCACCTCAACCTGCTTTGGGAGAACAAAAACATGTGTCTTTCTATTCCATGTTTCAGAGTTGCTGGGTAGGAGGTGGTACGTGTTATGCTCTTAGCCTGGGTTGGCCTTTCGTTTTTGGAAATTATTACCCATTTTCTCCTCTGTTTTGCTTTAAATTGAGATGATCAGCTGGCAGATTTGGAATCCTTTACTTCCTCAGTTGTTACTCTCTCTGGGAGGTCACTGATCCCATCCCAGGGCAGACAGTTCATAAGAGTGCCATCTTGAAAACCAGTTGCCTAAGAATAAGACCAAGCAAAACATCTAAAGGAAAGAAAATATTATACAATGTTTATGCTGTACTTGGGAATGATGTAATTCAGACACCATTCATACCCTTCCATTTCCCCAGTTAGAGGGCAACTTTCTTAAGAGGATAGGGGTTGATTTGTCATGTAGTTACATTTTTGTTGTTAGGATGTTAAACATACTTTCTCTTCAGTGTACTTTAAAGTTGAGATACTATGTGAATTTAGTGAAGTGGACAGTAGCATGGTGAGCTCTACTTTCTGCTTTCTTTATTGGCAAGTTAAAATTGATTATTTAAAATGTTTTAACTTGAAGAAAATACCCTCGTGATTTTAGCCTGTGGTATTGCTTTCAATATTTCAACTCATCAGGGCACAGTACTGAACCCTGCACAGCCAGAATAAGAGAAGATAAAGTCTTTAGTGACTCTTGCAAAGTTGGGGAGATATGACCTCCCTAACCTCCCAGATGAATCCTGAACAGTTTTTCCTTGTGATACTTTCAAGCTTCCGCTCTGGCTTGTGGCACAAATAACTGGGCTCCTAAAATTAGTGTGGTTGTAAAATAATAATAATAATTCCCCCACATTTTTCATAAAATGTATTTATTTTTGAATAATTAATAAATAATTAGAGTAGTTAATGGATGCATATGGTACCAATTCCAAAAGTACAAAGATATTTTCAATGAATGGCAAGTTTCCTTCCCATTCCTGTCCCTGGAACAAACTAGTTTTCTCCTCTGTTGTAACCACAGTTACCCAGAGAAGCAGCTTAAAAATATAAGTAAAAAAATTATTTACAATATCAGCTATTCCATTTCAAATTGGAAATAGTCTTTTCTGACAGGGCGTGGTGGCTCACACCTGTAATCCCAGCACTTAGGGAAGCTGAGGCAGGCAGGTCACTTGAGGTCAGGAGTTTGAGACCAGCCTGGCCAACATGGTGAAACCTGTCTCAACTAAAAACACAAAAATTAGCTGGGCATGGTGGTGGGTAATCCCAGATACTTGGAAGGCTGAGGCAGAGGTTACAGTGAGCTGGGATTGTGCCACTGCACTCCAACCTAGGCAATAGAGTGAGACTCCATCTCAAAAAGTAGATAAATAAATAAATAAATAAATAAATAAATAAATAAAAAGAAATAGTCTTTTTTTGCCCTGAATGACAATTGCAGAAATGGTTTCTAGATGACTTTGACAGTCTTTATGTGTTTAGTAGTCCTTGCCTCTCTCATATAACTGACTCTAGTGATACTCCCAGAGCTCCAAATTACCCCTATTTTAGGATAATCCGTAGGAATTTCTTAAGGATATTAAATGTGTCTCCTATGCCAAAGGAATCATGAGTGTTTCCTTCTGACTTTAGACCCATGGACAGAAAACTGAACTTCCTAATTCAGCCCAAGTATAAAGTAATTAAGTCTGAAAACAGGAATAGAGTTTTGAAAATCACAGGAGTCCAATTTGACTCTTGCTCTTTGTTAAACATGTTTGAAATGGCCTCTTTCATTCTAATAGCAGCTTGTAAAAATGTTTTCCATCAGGTTAATTGGATGTCTTACCATCCCTTTTCTTCTGAGAATTCTAGGGAAAGGAGAATGTGGTTTACAGTATTTTCTAAGGGGTCTTTGTCATCAATATTGCTGTTTCTAAAGGTACCATGGCTTAGACTTCCCAACACACTCCCTTGTTTCTCTTGTTGTACTGGAGCTGTTAAAGGAAGGAGTGATTGAACAGAAGGGAGGAGACTAGATTTGCTGCTCTACGACCTCCATTTAGTTTGTGCATAGGCTTGAAGTTAGGCCATTTAAAACTATGTCCAGAGCATTCTTTTCTTCCTAAGAAGGCCCTGCTTCAATGAAACTATTTTACCAACATTAATTGACTGAGCCTAACCTGAGGGAAGGGAAATTGCCAAATTTAACCCTCTCTAGCCTTGCTGTATCACCTGAGTTGGGTGTGAGGGGAAGGGGTGGGGGAAAACAAAATGGAGAATCACTGATGAAGGTCCCAGCCCAGGGACACAGGCTCATTAAAAGACAGGGACCTGATTGTAAGACTGCAGAATGATTTCCCTCCTCCCATACCTTACCACCACAAAAACAAGACTCATATAACAAAAGGAAATTACAACTGCATACTTCAGGCCTTATTTAAGCAAAAATCTCTAGGGAAACCCAAAGACAATAGGGGAGGCTAAAATACCAGAGGAAATTTTAATATTCAAAATGTATAGCTACAGCAAATAGTAAATGCAATCTAACATCTAGCCAGATAAAACATCACACTAAAAGTCTATTACTTTTGTTCTTTTATCTAGTACATCACATCTGGCTTTCAACAAAAAGTTACAAGGCATACAAAAGATAAACAAAACAAAACACAAAAACCCAAAACACAAAAGCCAAAACCTGCAGACCAAACTCCCTTCCCCTGTCCCCCACAGAGTTTGAAGACACAGTAAGCACCATAACCAGACTCAAATATGGCAGAGATTTTGGAATGATCAGACGTGGAATTTAAAATGAATAATGTCCAGGACTTTTAGTTGTACTTAGCAGGAAGAATAGGAAAAAGTATGTCTTCCATCTTCCTAGAATTGGAACTCTTAATTATAACTTTAAAAATTTTATTCTGTTTCCCTGCATGATCTTTGTGTCTTCTGAGTTCCTGTTTCTGTTTATTTATTTCTATTCTTTCTTTTATATTAAGGATTTTTTTCAGAGGAAGGTCATTCCTGGCTGTCCATGCCAATTGAGCAATATAAAACTAAGAAGTTGCTGGGTGCGGTGGCTCATGCCTGTAATCTCAGCACTTTGAGAGGCTGAGATGGGCAGATCACCAGGTCTGGAGATCGAGGCCATCCTGGTGAATATGGTGAAACCCCGTCTGTACTAAAAATACAAAAATTAGCTGGTCATGGTGGTGCGTGCCTGTAATCCCAGCTATCTGGGAGACTGAGGCAGGAGGTTGCAGTGAGCCAAGATTGTGCCATTACACTCCAGCCTGGAGACAGAGCGAGACTCCGTCTCAAACAAACAAGCAAACAAACAAACAAAACAAAGCTAAGAAGTCACGTCAGGGAGAGGGGTGGTACTTTCCGTTCATTGCAAGATTTGGGGGCAGAAATGTAGCCATTTCTTAGGAGAGGTACACATTTATCAAATGTCAATTTCTGAATGTCTTTTTTCTTAGAAATATATATATATATATATATATTTTTTTTTTCATAGAGTCATCATCAAGTGTCCTGTCTGGGGTTAAGCCTGGTTTCTAGTCTGGTAGTAGCTGAAAGAAGAAAGTAATATCTTACTACTCAAAGTATTCAGACTTTTACTTAATCTCTCTGCTTTTAGCATAGTTGCTAACCAAGCTGTCCCCTCTAGGACTGTGCTATAGTTCCCCCATTTTACAGACAAAGGCAATAGAGACAGAGGGCTGCTTTCTGGTCTTTGATTATCAGTTCACACGGGTCACAGAAGAGACATCAGTTATTCCTATAGGAAAGTCAATGTTGGTAGACAATTCTCTACCCCATGATTTCTTGTGTTCTAGTGTCTTATGAGTAAAGGCACTGATAGCTTTTGTTCTGGATGATTGATTTTTCAAGGATGTTTGTATAGCAGGCAGTGTTGGAAGATAGAGACACTGCATCCCTCTGGGGCATAGAGAAGATTTGTTTGCTGCTCAATATAATAAAGATGGTGGCAGGACAAATGTTGTCCTGGACAAATGTTGGGGAGGTTTTCTTGTAGCCTCTTTAAAATATTGGGACATCCTAAGATTGGGGCTCCTCAACTGTGATACAAACCCACTGCAGGTACAGTATCCACTTGTGCCATTCCATGTAGCCCCAATGAACATGAGAGGCAAAGTGAATTGATGTAAACACGAATATCATGCTGCCTGCTGTGCTGGAAATAAGAGAGTCCTTTGCCTCTGACCCAGATGACTCGTCTTTTGCCAGCAAACAGATGTATGCTATTGAAGTAAACTGTGGAAATACAACTTATAAATTTTGAAGTAGGGTAAAATCAAAGACACTTAATTCGGTGATTTTTTTCCAGTGCTACAAAACCATGTATGGGACTCAGGAACCTTTATGAGGTTATGCAACCATAAAAAAGAAAAAGATAATATCCCTTGCGGGAACATGGATGGAGCTGGAGGCAATTATCCTTACCAAACTGATGCAGGAACAGAAAACCAAATACCACATGTTCTCATAAATGGGAGCTAAATAAAGTGGGAGCTAAATGGGAGCTACATAGACACATAGAAGGGAACAACACACTGGGGCCTATTGGATGGTAGAGGGTGGAAGAAGGGAGAGAATCAGGAAAAATGAAAAGACATACCATATGCATGGTCATTTTAACATTTTAATTCTTCTTGTCCTTGTGCATGGAATGTTTTTCCATTTGTTTATGTCATCACTGATTTCTTTGAGCAGCATTTTGAAATTCTCATTTTAGAGACCTTTCACCTCCCTGGTTAGCTAAATTCCTAGGTATTTTATTATTATTATTACTATTTTTTTTTGGTGGAGTTTCACCCTTGTTGCCCAGGCTGTAGTGCAATGGCATGATCTCAGCTCACTGCAACATCCGCCTCCCAGGTTCAAGTGATTCTCCTGCCTCAGCCTCCCTAGTAGCTGGGATTATAGGCATGTGCCACCACGCCCAGCCAATTTTGTATTTTTAGTAAAGACAAGGTTTCTCCATGTTGGCCAGGCTTGTCTCGAACTCCTGACCTTGGGTGATCTGCCCGCCTTGGCCTCCCAAAGTGCTGAGATTACAGCCGTGAGCCACTGCGCCCGGTTGGTATTTTATTCTTTTTGTGGTAACTGTAAATGGTATTGTGTTTCTGATGTGGCTCTTGGCTTGGCTGTTGTTGGTGTACAGGAATGCTAGTAATTTTGTATGTTGATTTTGTATCTTAAAACATTGCTGAAATTATCAGCTTAAGGAGCTTTTGGGCCGAGGCTATGGGATTTTCTAGATAAATAGAATCATGTCATCTGCAAACAGGGCTAGTTTGACTTCCTCTCTTCCTTTTTGGATGAACTTTACTTCTTTCTCTTGCCTCATTGCTCTGGAGAGGACTTCCAATACTATGTTGAATAGGAGTCGTGAGAGAGGGCATCCTTATCTTGTGTGGGTTTTCAAGGGGAATGCTTCCAGCTTTTGCCCATGCAGTATGATGTTGGCAGTGGGTTTATCATAGATGGCTCTTATTATTTTGCGGTATGTTCCCTCAATATCAGTTTACTGAAAGTCTTTAACATCAGTGGATGTTGAATTTTATCTAAAGCCTTTTCTGCATCTACTGAGATTAACCATGTGGTTTTTGTCTGGTTCTGTTTATATGATGAATCACATTTACTGATTTGGGTATGTTGAACCAACCATGCATCCCGGGAATAAAGCTTACTTGATCGTGGTGGATTAGCTTTTCAACATTGTTGAGTTTGGTCTGCTAGTATTTTGTTGAGGACTTTTGCATCAATGTTCATCAAGGATATTAGCCTAAAGTTTTCTTTTTCTGTTGTGTCTCTTCCAGGCTGTGGTATCAGGATGATGTTGGCCTCATAGAATGAGTTGGGGTGGAGTCCTCTTCCTCAGCTTTTTGGAATAGTTTCAGTAGCAGTGGTAGCAGCTCTTCTTTGTACAGATTCAGCTGTGAATCTGTCTGGTCTTGGCCTTTTGTTTGTTTGTTTGGTAGGCTCATTACTGATTCAGTTTTGGAGCTCATTACTGGTCTGTTAAGGGATTCAGGTTCTTCCTGGTTCAGTCTTGGAAGGGTGTCTGTGTCTCAGAATTTATCCATGTCTTCTGGATTTTCTAGTTTGTGTGCCTAAAGGTGTTCATAATAGTCTGCGATGGTTATTTTTATTTTTTTTTATTTTATTTATTTTATTTTATTTTATTTTATTTTTATTTCTGTGGGATCAGTGGTAATATCCCCTTTGTTGTTTCTGTCTCTTTTCTTCTTTGTTACTCTAGCTATTGATCTATCTCTCTTATAATTTTTGCAAAAACAAAACAAAACTCCTGGCTTTGCTGATCTTTTGAATTTTTTTTTGTGTCTCAATCTCCAGTTCAGCTCTGATTTTAATTATTTATTGCCTTTTGTTAGCTTTGGAGTTAGTTTTCTCTCATTTCTGTAGTTCTTTTAGTTGTGACATTAGATTGTTGATTTAAGATCTTTCTAACTTTTTGATGTAGACATTTAGTGCTATAAATTTCCCTTTTAACACTGCCTTAGCTGTGTCCCAGAGATTCTGGTATGTCGTATCTTTGTTATCATTAGTTTTAAAGAAATTTTTGATTTCTCTCTTAATTTTGCTATTTGCCTAAAAGTCATTCAGGAACAGATGGTTTAATTTCCATGTAAATTTATAGTTTTGAATAATTTTACTCATACTGAATTTTATTTTTATCATGCTGTGGTTCAAGAGTATGGATGGTATAATTTTGGTTTTTTGAATTTGCTGAGGATTGCCTTAAATCCAATTGTATTTTTGACTTTAGAGTATGTACCATGTGCAGATGAGAAGAATGTATATTCTGTTGTTTTGGGGTGGAGAGTTCTGTAGATGTCTATCAGATCCATTTGGTCCAGTGTTGAGTTCAGGTCCTGAATATATTTGTTAATTTTCTTCCTTGATGATCTAATACTGTCAGTGGGGTAAAAAGTCTCTCACACTATTATTATGTGGGAGTCTAAATCTCTTTGAAGGTCTCTAAAAACTTGCTTTATAAATCTGGTTGCTCCTGTGTTAGGTGCATATATTTAGGTTGGCGCAAAAGTCATTGCAGTTTTGGATCATGAATTTTAAATAATTATAACTAGGCTCAAACACACCTTTATGAATCAAATTAGGAACCATTACAATCAACACATTTTTGCCAATGAGAAATTGTTTATTTCTGCAGCATAAAAAATCAATGCTTCAGGATTCAATGAACTTTTGGAAAGGACTTTTTGCATCCTGCTGATTGTAGAAGTGTTTTCCCCGCAAAAAGTTATCAAGATGCTTGAAGAAGTGGTAGTCAGTTGGCAAGAGGTCAGGTGAATATGGCAGATGAGACAAAGCTTCGTAGTCCAATTTGTTCAACTTTTGAAACATTGATTACGGAAAATGCCATTGGGCTTTGTCATGGGGAAGAATTGGGCCCTTTCTGTTGACCAATCTCAGGCATTGCAGACATTGCAGTTTTCAGTGCATCTCGTCAATTTGCTGAGTATACTTCTCAGATGTAATAGTTTTGCCAGGGTTCAGAAAGCTGTAGTGGAGGACCAGCAGCAGACCAGCAAACAGTGATCATGACCTTTTTCTTGGTGCAAATTTGGCTTTGGGGAGTGCTTTGGAGCTTCATCTAAGTCCAACCACTGAGCTGGTCATCACTTAGTTGTAAAAGAATCAACTTCAATGATTGCTCGCAATTGGTTGTTGTCAACTTCTGACTTGCCACTATGGTCCTCATCCTTAAGACTCCTTTGAAAAACTTCTTGAACCACCACTGCATTGTATATTCATTAGCAGTTCCTGGGCCAAATGCATTGTTGTTACTGTGAGTTGTCTTCAGTGCTTTATGACCCATTTTTAACTAGAATAAGAAAATCACTTGAATTTGCCATTTGTCTAATATCATTTCCATAGTCTAAAATAAACAGTAATAAGTCATTAGCAAAAAAAGAAAAAAGGGAAAAATGCCCATTAAAATGATGTATAACATGACCACATTTACTTAAGAATGTATTCCAATTCAAATGCAAATTCCAACAATGCAAAAACCACAATTACTTCTGCACTCACCTAATATATTTAGGAGAGTTAGATTTTCTTGTTGAATTGAAGCCTTTACCATTATTTAATGTCCTTCTTTGTTTTTTTGATCATTGTTGATTTAAAGTCTGTCTTGTCTGAAATTAGGATGGCAACTTCCGCTTTTTTTTTTTTTTTTTTGGTAGATTTTCTCCATACCTTTGCTTTGATCCTATGGGTGTCATTGCATATGAGATGGGTCTCTTAAAGACAGCATACCATTGAGCCTTGCTTCTCTGTCCAGCTTTCTACTTTGTGCCTTCTAATTGGGACATTTAGCCCATTTACATTCAACGTTAGTATTGATATGTATGGATTTAATCCTGTCATTATGTTGTTATGTTGTTGGCTGTTTATTGTGCCAACTTATTTGTGTGATTGCTTTATAGTGTCACTGCTCTGTGTACTAAGTGTGTTTCCGTACTGGCTGCTAATGGTCTTTCTTTTTCATATTAGTGCTCCTTTCAGGAGCTCTTGTAAGGCAGCTCTGATGGTAATGAATTCCCTCAGCATTCGCCTGTCTGAAAATAATCTTATTTCTCTTTTGCTTATGAAACTTAGTTTGGCTGGATATGAAATTCTCGGTTGGAATTTCTTTTCTTTAAGAATGCTGAATATAGGCCCCCAGTCTCTCCTGGCTTGTAGGGCTTCTACTGAGAGGTCCACTGTTAGTCTGATGGACTTCCTTTTGTAGGTGACTTGTTCTTTATCTCTAGCTGTCATTACCATTTTTTCTTTCATTTCAGTCTTGGAGAATCTGATGATTAGTGTCTTGGGGATAATCTCCTTGTGCAGTATTTTGCAGGGGTTCTCTGTATTTCCTGAACTTGAATTTTGGCCTCTCTAGCTAGATTGGGGAAGTTCTTATGGATGATATCCTGAAATATGTTTTCCAAGTTGCTTCCATTCTTCCCATCTCTTTCAGGAACACCAATGAGTTGTCGATTAGGTCTCTTTATATAATCCCATATTTCTTGGAGGTTAGTTCCTTTTCATTATTTTCTCTTTATTCTTGTCTGTCTTATTTCAGAAAAACAGTCTTCAAGCTCTGAGATTCTTTCCTCTGCTTGATCTATTCTGCTATTAACACTTGTGATTGAATTCCGAAATTCTTGTAGAATGTTTTTCAGCTCTATCAGGTTGTTCACTTTTTTTTTCTATAAGGACTCTTTTATCAGTCAGTTCCTGCATCATTTTATTGTGATTTTTAGCTTCCTTAGATTGGATTTCCATGTTCTCCTGAATCTCAATGATCTTCATTCCTATCTGTATTCTGAATCATTTTAGCATTCTCAGCCCAGTTGAGAACACTTGCTGGAAAACCAGTGTGATGGTTTGGAGCAAAGAAGACCCTCTGGCTTTTTGAGTTATCGGAGTTATTACACTGCTTTTTCCTCAATTTGTGGGCTGATGTTCCTTCAATTATTACTATTATTATTTTTTATTTTTTTTTAAGGCAAAGTTTTGCTCTTGTTGCCCAGGCTGGAGTGCAATGGTGTGACCTTGGCTCTCTGCAACCTCTGCCTCCCAGGTTCAAGTGATTCTCCTGCCTCAGCCTCCCAAGTAGTGGTGATTACAGGCATGTGGCACCATGCCCGGCTAATTTTTTTTTTTTTTGAAATGGAGTCTTGCTCTGTCACCCAGGCTGGAGTGCAGTGGCACAATCTCGGCTCAGTGCAAGCTCCTCCTCCCGGGTTCACACTATTCTCCACCCTCAGCCTCCCAAGTAGCTGGAACTACAGGCACCCGCCACCACGCCCAGCTAATGTTTTGTATTTTTAGTAGAGATGGGGTTTCACCGTGTTAGCCAGGATGATCTCGATCTCCTGACCTCGTGATGCACCCGCCTCGGCCTACCAAAGTGCTGGGTAATTTTGTATTTTTAGTAGAGATGGGGTTTGTCTGTGTTGGTCAGGCTAGTCTTGAAATCCCAACCTCAGGTGGTCCACCTGCCTCGGCCTCTCAAAGTGCTGGGATTATAGGTGCAAGTTACCGTGCCTGGCCGCCATTTTTTTATATTATTATTAAACTTTAAGTTCTGTGGTACATGTGCAGAATGGGCAGGTTTGTAAAATAGGTACACATGTGCCATGGTGGTTTGTGGCACTCATCAACCCATCATCTACATTAGGTATTTCTCCTAATGCTATCCCTGCCCCAGGCTCCCATCCCTCAACAGGTCCTAGTGTGTGACATTTCCCTCCCTGTGTCCATATGTTCTCATTGTTCGACTCCTGCTTATGAGTGAGAACAAGCAGTGTTTGGTTTTCTATTCTTGTGTTAGTTTGCTGAGAATGATGGTTTCCAGCTTCACCCATGTCCCTGAAAGAGACACGAACTCATCCTTTTTAATAGCTGTATAGTAGTCCATAGTGTACATGTGCCACATTTTCTTTATGTAGTCTATCATTGATGAGCATTTGGGTTGATTCCAAGTCTTTGGTATTGTGAACAGTGCCACAATAAACATATGTGTGCATGTGTTTTTATAGTAGAATGATTTATAATTCTTTGGGTATATACCCAGTAATGGGATTGCTGGATAAAATGGTATTTCTAGTTCTAGACCCTTGAGGAATCACCACACTGTCTTCCACAATGGTTGAACTAATTTGCACTCTCAGCAACAGTGTAAAAGTGTTCCTATTTCTCCACATCCTCTCCAGCATCTGTTGTTTCCTCTTTAATGATTGCCATTCTAACTGGCATGAGATAGTATCTCATTGTGGTTCTGATTTGCATTTCTCTAATGACCTGTGATGATGAGCATTTTTTCATATGTTTGTTGGCTGCATAAATGTCTAGTTTTGATAAGTGTCTGTTCATATCCTTCACCCACCTTTTGATGGGGTTGTTTGTTTTTTCTTGTAAGTTTGTTTAAGTTCCCAGTGGATTCTGGATATTAGCCCTTTGTCAGATGGATAGATTGCAAAAGTTTTCTCCCATTCTGTAGGCTGCCTGTTCACTCTGATGACAGTTTCTTTTACTGTGCAGAAGCTCTTTAGTTTAATTAGATCTCATTTGTCAATTTTGGCTTTTGTTGCCATTGCTTTTGGTATTTCAGCCATGAAGTCTTTGCCCATGCCTATGTCCTAAATGGTACTGCCTAGGTTTATTGTCAGGTTTTTATAGTTTTAGATCTTATGTTTAAGTCTTTAATCCATCTTGAGTTAATTTTTGTGTAAGGCGTAAGGAAGGGATCCAGTTTCAGCTTTCCGTATATGGCTAGCCAGTTTTCCCAACACCATTTATTAAATAGGGAATCATTTTCCCATTGCTTGTTTTTGTCAAAGATCAGATGATTGTACATATGGGGTGTTATTTCTGGGGCCTCTGTTCTGTTCCATTGGTCTATATATCTGTTTTGGTACCAGTACCAGGCTGTTTGTTACTGTAATCTTGTAGTATAGTTTGCAGTCAAGTAGCACGATGCCTCCAGCTTTGTTCTTTTTGTTTAGGATTTTCTTGTTTGTGCATGCTCTTTTTTGGTTCCATATGAAATTTAAAGTAGTTTTTCTAATTCTGTGAAGAAAGTCAATGGTAGCTTGATGGGGATAGCATTGAATCTATAAATTACTTTGGGGAACATGGCCATTTTCACAATACTGATTCTTCCTATGTTTTTCCATTCTTTTGTGTCCTTTCTTACTTTTTGAGCAGTGGTTTGTAGTTCTCCTCGAAAAAGTCCTTCACATCCCTTGTAAGTTGTATTCCTGGGTGTTTAATTCTCTTTGCAGTGATTGTGAATGGGAGTTCACTCATGTTTTGGCTCTCTGTTTGTCTATTATTGATGTAAAGGAATGCTTGTGATTTTTGCACATTAATTTTGTATCCTGAGACTTTGCTGAAGTTGCTTATCAGCAACTTAAGTAGAATTTGGGCTGAGACAATGGGGTTTTCTAAATACGCAATCATGCCATCTGCAAATAGAGACAATTTGACTTCCTTTTTTCCTAATTGAATACCCTTTATTTCTTTCTCTTGCCTGATTGCCCTGGCCAGAGCTTCCAATACTATGCTGAATAGGAGTGGTGAGAGTGGGCATCTTTGTCTTGTGCTGGTTTTCAAAGGGATTGCTTCCAGTTTTTGACCATTCAGCATGATTTGGGCTGTGAGTTTGTTGTAAATAGATCTTATTATTTTTAGATATGTTCCATTGATACCTAGTTTACTGGGAGTTTTTAGCATGAAGAGCTGTTGAATTTTGTTGCAGGCCTTTTCTTCATCTATTGAGATAATCATGTCATTTTTGTCATTGGCTCTGTTTATGTGATGGATTATGTTTATTGATTAGCGTATGTTGAACCAGCCTTTCTTCCCAGGGATGATGCCGACTTGATCATGGTGGATAAGCTTTTTGATGTGCTGCTGGATTCAATTTGCCAGTATTTTCTTGAGGATTTTTGCATTGATTTTCATCAGGGATATTGGCCTGAAATTTTCTTTCTTTGTTATGTCTCTGCCAGGCTTTGGTATAAGGATGATGCTGGCCTCATAAAATGAGTTAGCAAGGATTCTCTCTTTTTCTATTGTTTGGAATAGTTTCAGAAGGAATGGTACCACCTCCTCTTTGTATCTCTGGTAGAATTCGGCTGTGAATCTGTCTGGTCCTGGAATTTTTTTGTTGGTAGGCTATTAATTACTGCCTCAATTTCAGAACCTGTTTTTGGTGTATTCAGGGATTCTACTTCTTCCTCGTTTAGTGTTGGGAGGGTGAATGTGTCGAGGAATTTATCCATTTCTTCCAGATTTTCCAGTTTAATTGCATAGAAGTGTTTACAGTATTCTCTGATGGTAGTTTGTATTTCTGTGGGATCGATGGTGATATCCCCTTTATTATTTTTATTGCATCTATTTGATTCTTCTCTTTTTTTTTCTTTATTATTCTGGCTAGTGGTCTATGTATTTTGTTGATCTTTTCAAAAAACAAGCCCCTGGATTCATTGATTTTTTGAAGGGTTTTCGTGTCTCTATCTCCTTCAGTTCTGCTCTGATGTTAGTTATTTCTTGTCTTCTGCTAGCTTTTGAATTTGTTTGCTCTTGCTCCTCTAGTTCTTTTAATTGTGACGCTAGGGTGTTGATTTTAGATCTTTCCTGCTTTCTCTTGTGGGCATTTAATGCTATAAATGTCCCTTTAAAATCTGCTTTAGCTGTGTCCCAGAGATTCTGGTATGTTGTGTCTCTGTTCTCATTAGTTTCAAAGAACATCTTTATTTCTTCCTTCATTTTGTTATTTACCCAGTAGTCATTCAGGAGCATGTTGTTCATTTTCCATGAGTTGTGCGGTTTTGAGTGAATTTCTTAATCCTGAGTTCTAACTTGAATACATTGTGGTCTGAGAGACTGTTATGATTTCCATTCTTTTGCATTTGCTGAGGAGTGTTTTACCTCCAATTATGTGGTCAATTTTAGAATAAATGCAATGTAGTCCTGAGAAGAATGTATATTCTGTTGATTTAGGGTGCAGAGTTCTGTATATGTCTACTAGGTGCACTTGGTCCAGAGCTGAGTTCAAGTCCTGGATATTCTTGTTAATTTTCTGTCTCATTGATCTGTCTAATATTGACAGTGGGGTGTTAAAATCTCCCACTATTATTGTGTGGGAGTCTAAGTCTCTTTGTAGGACTCTAAGAACTTGCCTTGTGAATCTGAATGCTCCTGTATTGGGTGCATGAATATTTAGGATAGTTAGCTCTTCTTGTCGCATGATCCCTTTACTGCTATCCAATGCCCTTCTTTGTGTTTTTGAACTTTGTTGGTTTAAAGTGTGTTTTATCATATTCTAGGATTGCAACGCCTGCTTTTTTTTTTTTTTTACTTTTCATTTGCTTGGTAAATCTTTCTCCATTCCTTTATTTTGAGTCTATTTGTGTCTTTGCACGTGAGATGGGTCTCCTGAATACAGCACACTGAGGCATCTTGACTCTTTTTCAAATTTGCCAGTCTGTGTCTTTTAATTGGGGACATTTAGCCTATTTACATTTAAGGTTAATATTGTTATGTGTGAATTTGATCCTGTCATTATGATGCTAGCTGGTTATTTTGCCCTTTAGTTTATGCAGTTTCTTCTTAGCATCGAAGGTCTTTTAAATTTGGTATGTTTTTGCAGTGGCTGGTACCAGTTTTTCTTTTCCATGTTTAGTGCTTCCTTCAGGAGCTCTTGTAAAGCAGGCCTGGTGGTGACAAAATATTTCAGCATTTTCTTGTCTGTAAAGGATTTTATTTCTCCTTCACTTATGAAACTTAATTTGGCTGGATATGAAATTCTGGGTTGAAAATTCTTTTGTTTAAGAATGCTGAATATTGGCCCCCATTCTCTTCTGGCTTTTAGGGTTTCTGCAGAGAGATCTGCGGTTAGTCTGATGGGCTTCCCTTTGTGGGTAACCCGACCTTTCTCTCTGGCTGTCCTTAACGTTTTTTCCTTCATTTCAACCTTGGTGAATCTGAAGATTATGTGTCTCGGGATTGCTCTTCTCCAGGAACATCTTTGTGGTGTTCTCTTTATTTCCTGAATTTTAATGTTGTCCTTTCTTGCTAGGTTGAAGAAGTTCTGCTGGATAATATCCTGAAGAGTGTTTTCCAGCTTGGTTCCATTATCCTCATTACTTTCAGGTATACCAATCAAACATAGAGTTGGTCTTCTCACATAGTCTTATATTTCTTGGAGGCTTTATTCATTTCTTTTCACTCTTGCTTCTCTAATCTTGTCTTCTTGCTTTATTTTATTGAGGTAATCTTTAATCACTGATATCTTTTCTTCTGCTTGATTGATTCGGCTACTGATATTTGTGTATGCTTCGCGAAGTTCGTGTGCTAGGTTTTTCAGCTCCATCAAGTCATTTATGTTCTTCTCTAAACTGTTATTTTAGTTTGCAATTCATCTAACCTTTTTTCAAGGTTCTTAGCTTCCTTACATTGGGTTAGAGTATGTTCCTTTAGCTTGGAGGAGTTTGTTATTACCCACCTTCTGAAGCCTATTTCTGTCAATTTATCAAACTCATCTTCCATCCAGTTTTGTTCCATTGCTGCTGAGTTGTGATCCTTTGGAGGGGAAGAGGTGTTCTGGTTTTTGGAATTTTCAGCCTTTTTGTGCTATTTTCTCCCCATCTTCATGGATTTATCTACCTTTGGTCTTTGATGTTGGTGACTTTTGGATGGGGTTTCTGAGTGGATGTCCTTTTTGTTTATGTTGATGCCATTGCTTTCTGTTTGTTAGTTTTCCTTTTAACAGTCAGTCGCCTCTGCTGCAGATCTGCTGGAGTTTGCTGGAGGTCCAGTCCAGACCCTGTTTGCCTGGGCATCACCAGCAGAGACTACAGAACAGCAAAGATTGCTGCCTGATCTTTCCTCTGGAAGCTTTGTCCCAGAGGGGCACTCACCAGATGCTAGCCGGAGCTCTCCTGTATGAGGTGTCTGTCGGCCCCTACTGAGAGGTGCCTCCCAGTCAGGAGGCACGGGGGTCAGGGACTCACTTGAGGAGGCAGTCTGTCCCTTATCAGAGCTTGAACGCTGTGCTGGGAGAACCACTGCTCTCTTCAGAGCTGTCAGACAGGGACATTTGCCGAAGCTGCACCCATAATCTCCCCTTCCCCCAGGTCCTCTGTCCCAGGAAGATGGGGGTTTTATCTATAATTTCCTGACTGGGGCTGCTGCCTTTTGTTCAGAAATGTTCTGCCCAGAGAGGAGGAATCTAGAGAGGCAGTTGGCCTTGCTCAAAAAATCTGGGTGTTTTGCTGCTGTCTCCTGTCTCTTCAAGTTTCAGGGCTCTTTTCTTTGCTCCACACAGGTAATAAAGTCTAGCTTAGAGGTAGCAAGACCCTGGGAGACCATATTTCTGTAGTTTTCTAACATCACATCCCTATACAAATGCTGCCGAGCAGTGTCCAGACAGTCCTACCCTTCTGGGGATAATTCTATGGCCACATCCCTTAATGTCAATACTTCCTGGAGGTCACAGAATAACAGGGATGTGGTAGAATCCCCTAGGAGCTCCCAGAGCAGAGGACTGTTCCTTCAGTCTTTGAAGTTGCTGTCCTTCAGATGAATTTTTTTCTTTTATTTTGTTGCATGACCTTGGTTGTTTGAATGTGGTATAAGGTGGATTCAGTCAAGTGGCTTCATCAGTGGAAAAGTTTAGGGGGCCAAGGCTCAGCTCAGGACTACTGGGCTGTGTGCTCTTACTCTGGGGGATTGGTATCAAATCAAGCTTTGATCTTTGGCTCCTTGAGGCTAGGAACCCAATGGGTTGGAGGACTTGAGGTACTCCCGGACTACTGGTCACAATACTCTGATGGGTGTGCCACCCAAAACACTTTGTAGTGTGGTGGCAGTAAACTCTGTTCTTGTTTTTCCTCCTTCACACATGCCAGCAGCAGCAGCAGTGGCAGTGTGGCAGGGTTCATGTTCATTGGTTGTGGCAGGGTGCTAGCAGATGCCGGGGTGCCAGCCTCTGTGCAGATGTTTACAGAAGTGATGGTGGCAGTACAGCTCATGGGGTCAAGGAGCCCCTGGTAACTGTGCAGGGATTCACACTGGTGGTGGTGTTAGCACAGGGGTGAGGTGCTGGTGGGTGAGTAACTGTGTGCACCTTTTGTGTACATTCATGCTGGCGGCAGGGTCTGCTCAGGACTAGGGGCAAGTTCACTGTTTTCTATGCCTAGTTTCATTCTGGTGGCCCTGGCACCGGGGAAAGGCACTGGTGGGGGTGGGTCTGGTGGGCTCTATTTCCACCAATGCACTGATGACAATGGCAGTGCAGCAGGCGAAGTGGGGGTGAGGGCACATACACCAGCAG
Organism: Rhinopithecus bieti; assembly: GCF_001698545.2. Lineage (NCBI taxonomy): Eukaryota > Metazoa > Chordata > Mammalia > Primates > Cercopithecidae > Rhinopithecus > Rhinopithecus bieti. The sequence continues at coordinate 97,523 of NW_016828973.1, read as the reverse complement.
AAGTGGCATGGCAGGATTCACTTGCACATGTGTACTGGCAGGGAAGGGAAGGCGAAGTCTGCCCATACACACATACACTGGCAAAGTGATGGACAGGGGTTAGCCATGGGAAAGTGTCTGAAGGCAGGGCAGCATGGGGAAGGTTGCAGTGTGGGGACAGTATGGGCAGGCTGGCGTATGTCCACAGGGGCTTCTCTGCTAGAGCACTCTATCAGTCAGGGTTGGCTTGCCTGTGCAGGAGCTATGATGGCGGCCCTCAGGAGGTACCTGGAGGCTGCTCTGCAAGCAGGTGCAGTGTGGCTGGGGCCCTTGGAAAGCCCAGCAGACCAAGGCATGCTCAGGTCAGACTGGCCCCATCTCATGGGCAAGACTGCCCTTCAGAGTTCAGGTCCAACAGTTCCTTCAGGGCTAAAGTCTAAAGTCGCTTACAGGAGCAAGTCAAGCCTAGGGGGATGAGCATTCCTGGCCATGATCAACCACAGACACTCCCACAGTAAACCCTCTGGCCTCTGCCCTGACTGGAGTTCTGCTCCTACCACTTCTCTTTCCCTTCCAATTCAAGTGTCTGTAGTGGTCAAGGAGTCTCCTTCTGCCAGGTTTCCAGAGGTCCATGGCGAGAGTGGGTTGTTTGTTGTCTGTTCAACACACCCCCTCTGCAAGAGTCACTGGGAGTCAGGAATGAGTCCCAGTGCCTGGTAGCCCCGTATAGGGTTCCCAGGTTACTCCCCCTTCAGCCCATCCCCTGTGTCTTCCTTCTGTCTGTTCTCAATGCCTTCCCTCTGAAGATCTGCTAGGAGTGCACCAGTCTTTCTGATATCTCAGTTGCTTGGTGCCAGATGTTCTTCCTGACTGCGTCTAGTTGGCCATCTTGGACCAGAAATCACATCTCATCTTTTCAATAGATTATGGGAATATTTTCCAGGTTTGATTGATATCTAGTCTTTACTCAGTATGTGTCCCAGAGAGGAGAGAAGATGAAATAAACACAGTAATTTGATTTCAGTTCTCTCCAGTGGTTGTAAGCTTCTGAGTCACCTTGCTCCTTGTCATTGGTGATGAATCTCTAGGCGATGGTCTCCTGCTTTGAACCCAGGTCTGTGGTTCCTACCTCTGTTACAGCGTAGTTCTCATATATTTTTATGTCAGCAAAATATTTCTCATTATTCTACCTTACTGAGGTCTTGCGCCCCCAGAGGAATGCCAAAGAGAAGAAAAAAAGCCAGTAATTGGGGAAGCAAAATCTTGTCTTGCTTCTCTAGGATATCTAGAGTTTGTGTGTTTTCTCCTGAGCCATGACAGACAACCTAATAGAAAACAAAGTCCTGGCACATTGGGGAGGCTGTGGAGGGAGCAAAAGAAAGAGGAAGGAGATTTTGTTCTAAGAGGTCTGTATGAGTTTGCTGGGGCAGCCATAACAAAATACCCCAGACTAGGCTGGGCACTCTGGCTTATGCCTCTACTCCCAGCACTTTGGGAGGCTGAGGCAGGTGGATCACCTGAGGTCAGGAGTTCGAGACCAGCCTGGCCAACACGGTGAAACCCCGTCTCTACTAAAAGCACAAAAATTAGCTGGGTGTAGTGGCTCACGCCTGTAGTCCCAGCTACTCAGTAGGCTGAGGCACAAGAATCACTTGAACCCAGGAGGTGGAGGTAGAAGTGAGCGAAGATCATGCCACTGCACTCCAGCCTGGGCAACAGAGTGAGACTCAGTTTCATTACAGTCTCAAAAATAAATAAATAAATAAATAAATACCCCAGACTAGATGGCTTAAACAACAGAAATGTATTTCCTCACAGTTGTGGAGGCTGGAGGTCTAAGATCAAGGTGTTGGCAGGGTTAGTTTCATTCTAAGTCTCTCTCCTTGGCTTGTGGATGACTATCTTTTCCCTTTGTCCCCACCTGGTCTTCCCTCTTTATGTGTCTGTGTCTTAATTTCCTCTTATTATAGGAACACCAGCCACATTGGATTAGAATCCACCCATAGGAGCTCAATTTATCTTTACTACTTTAAAGTCTCTATCTGAAATATGTGCAGCCACATTCTCAGGTCCTGGGGGTTAGGGCTTCAATCCTGTATATAATTTTGGGGGAACAAAGTTCAGCCCATAACAGATACCTGGGTTAAGGTTTGAGGAAAAATAGGAAACTGGTAAAGCCACGCAATTTCCTTTGCTTGCTGGGAAGACAAGAGAAATTCACCTGTCCTAGGTGTAGGGAAATTTTATAACCTTAGGTCTAATAGCTTTACTCACCCAGTAATTTTACTCTACCAGTAAAATTTAAGAGCCCGAGGCTACATATACATTGCATATACCTTTAAAAATATATTTATAGGAAAGGGACGGGGAGAAGTAAATATACATTCATCAGAACGCCGCCTCCTTAGAAGAAACAGGGCTGAGCTGATAGGTCAGGCGGGATGATTTGTGGTGATGTGAATGCTGTGATTTGTGGTGAATGTTTTTTTTCTTACAGTGCTACAGAAAGAAAGAAAGATGTTATTGGAGAGCACAGTGACTTTTATATTTTAGATATGAGAAGAATTGACCATTCCAATTACTTTCAATCAGCAGTTCTTCCTGCCTCTAGAGAGTCTGATTTAATTTTCTGGGGCCCCCAGCACTGGTATTGAAAACAATCTCCCCTGGGGATTCTAATGATTCTAATGTACACCTAGAGTGGAGGACCAACAAGTGTAGTCCCTTGGATTCTCTGCTTCCAGCTTAGCAGAGAGCCGCATGACGCCCTATAGTATTTGGAAAGAGAGGAAATTCCTCCACTAGAATTCCTACAAAGAGGGAGATGATCTATCCCTGGAGAAATTCTAGGTTGACTTTCCTTTATGATGCATCCATGACTCCCTTGAGACTTGGGGGACACAAATTTTGTCTTCTTCAGCCTAGTTGAGCAAAAATTAATGGCAAGTTTAATTGAAGTTTACAAGAATAAAACATGTCTTCTGTTGCTCTTATTAAACATGCAGAATGGCCCATTTCTCACATAATATAAGTTTATAGAAATGTTTCTGATGCCAGTTTGCCCATTTCTTTGAGGTGGACATTTTCTCCTGTTCCATGTTTTCAGGCTGACTTCACTTTGGAGGAGAGAGGGGCTGAGGGCAAATGCTTCAGACCTGTGGTGAAAGAAGAAGAGAGGAAGTTCTTGTTGCCTAGACATCATCCCATTTCCATGTGGAAAGCACATTCTACACCTTCCTTCCAAGTTTCTATGCAGAAGCTAGAGAGGTCCTGGGCCCACTGGATCCACTGGGACACTGGAGAAAACAAACCACAGAGTTTGTGGCAAGTGTGGAAAGGGGGTGTGGTGAATTTTCTCTGGGGCAGGAATAGACTTCATGGGACTAGATAACTATGTGACTCCTCTTCTTTCAGCAGTGCATGGACTTTTAGTTTTAAGGGTTAGGAGATTCTGTGAGCCTTCCTTGAGGAAGTAAGCAATGACCCCAGCCGAAAATCTAAGACAAGGGACATGTTGCAATCAGATATTGATTTTGAAGGATTATGGCATTATCTGTTCTTATTATAAATAGGTAAAGCAAAATCCTCACTGATATTTGTGGGAGTTGAGATGGGACAAAAACCCTCACCCGGAGTCTTCCTTCATTTTTTCTCTAGCACAGGAACTTTCTTAAATGGAGAAAGTCAAATAAGCTTCCCTTTAAATCTTTTCTCCTAAAAATCATTTTAGTTTCATAGCCATTTTCCTTTATCCCTAGTATTTTTCAAGATTGATATGTCCTAAATAGACTTTAAGTTTGAAAAGGCAGTTGTTTAAAATGCTGGAAATAAATTTGCACTTTGAAATTAGAAACCCTGGTGTGCTGATTGTGACAAATCCTTGATAATCTCCAGCAGAGGCTCTGCAGAGCCCATTACTGCATAGCCTGGAGCAGGAGGAGCCTCTGCGTGGCAAGGGAAGGAGGTTTGCACCAGCAGCCTCTGTCTATGGGAGGTGTTCCTTTCTAAAGGCCAGAGAGTTAGGATCTTTGAGAGAGTCTGAGTGTAAAACAGAGATTATATTTAATGTAACTTTGAAATCCTTAAACACTCTATAAGAATCCAACTCCCATTCAGAATATTTGAAATGATCCCTTTCTCTCTGAATCTGGGTGTTGGAATGCTTCCCAGATAAATTTGTTGCTTATTTTGGGTTTGATGTTCTCTCCTGCTATCACTGCCAGAAATGTTTTCTGGGCTCGGGTTCTGAGGTTTCACTCCAGTGACGCCTGGATTGTAAGATAGTGGAATTTTCTGCTCACAGGGCTTGGTAATGTCAGGGAGATATTTTCTCCAGGTTTTTGGTAGGAAAAACCCAGTGAAATTGTACTGCTGCTGCCTGCCCTTAATCCATAAAAGCAATCAACTCATTTTTTGTGTGTGGCCATTTTGAGAAAGCTACTGTAACCCACGGGAAATTCTGGTTTGGCCTAAAATGAAACCATGAAATGTTTAGACACTTTTTTCCCCTCCATTCCTCAATCCTATTCAAATCCTAGGTCTTTTACCTATTCACTTCATCCTATCACCTCCATAGGCTGTCATGGAAAAAATTTACATACAGTACTGGTTAATTTTTTAAAAAAAATTTAATTTTTTGACTTGACTAGTTGTGTAGGAGCAAAATATCAGAATTAAATGTTCTAAATCCATTTTGCTCCAAATTGCAGTCTCCCCAGGTTTGTGCAGGGAAAGCTGGCCGTCTTTTTAAAGAACTGTCAGCAAAGCCAGAGTCTGTCTGAGATGCTCAGCAAGAGCTGGAGCTTCACAGCTTCCCACATGAGACCAGAACCCTCAGAGAAGGCGGAGCAATGTCAGGAGCAAGAAGTAGACAAAGACATTTTGACTTTGGAGAGATCAAGAAAGCTGTTCATTAGTGCTGGTGATGGGAACTTGGGGGTTGACAAGAGGAGTTTAGACTATTTCTTTTCTTCATCCTCATCATTCCTATGGATTTTGTTAAAAATGATGCATAATATGAGAAATAAAGCATTCTTTGTTTCCTCATTTGATGAGCCACCTCTGATTCCTGAATCAGAAAAGGGACCACAAAAAGTGAACCATTCGTAGACCACGTTTATGTTCTGGATTTGCTTTTGAAAGATAATCACACTTGCTCTTTTGGGGAAGAATCAGAGAGGAAATTGTTGAGAGATCTCTACTTTCTTCAGTTGGTGGTAGCTCTCAAAAGGGTGGAGGCTGAGCTGTATCTAGTGTGACAATTTGACGGTAAAAAGTTAAGGTTTAGGTTTTTCTTTTTTTTCCCTCGATTGTTCTTCCAATTAAGTCAGTGAGTGAGTATAGACAAATAAGCAAAAGTGTCTTGATTTTCATGGAAAGAAAATTTTGCTATTTTAACTATTTTATAATGAAAAGTTCAGGTTAATTCTCTTTGCACTGTTTATTCTGATTCTCTTCTTTCCAGATTTTCAGTGTAAGGAGTATAGGCTTGAACCTTTTATCACTAGTCATGGAAAACAATCCTCCCTCAAGGACATCATTGCTAAGGGAGAATGTGTGACAAAGAAGAGCTTCTATGCCCAGACTAAATCCCATTTGGGACATATCCAGGCCTCACCCTGACCCTTGGACAGAGAAATGGGCATTTAATAGAGCTCATATATGGAAGAATGAAAGGACTAATGTAAGTTCAGAATCAATGAAAGTAGATCAAACTTCAGCAGGAGGTCAACCTAAGTCCTCTCTTTTGCTTACAACTTTTAAAATGAGCTTTTCCTCACCATGAAGAGTGGAAATAATGTAGCCTCTTGCCTTTATGGATCACAGACAGAATCCGTAATCAGATTATATTATCAAATTGTACAATAGTAATTTTTAATCAATTCTTACTACAACATATCTGTCCACAAGATTTTAATCTTTTCGCCTTCCTCTTTCAACACATCATAAAAATAATAGCAGTAAGATTCCTCGATCCTTGTAGAAATACTAACTTAGGTCAGTTTTAAACATAGACCAATGGTGTATTTACAGAGAAACATCAAGGTGAAGAATCAAGTGTGTTCTAGTCCCAGAACCTGGATTTTCTTTCTTTCCTTTTTCAGTTTTAATGTGGGTACATTGTAGGTGTGTGGAACCTGGGTTTTGGTGGTGAGGCTTTTCTTTTTAAAAAATAACACATTATTATTTATGAAGCTAAAGAACTAAAAGCATGCTTAACAACAACAACATAAAATTGGATAAAGAAAGCAGAAGGACACAAAGAAAAATCTCCCCAGGGAAATCCTTATAAGATGGCTTAATGGAACACAGGGCGGTGTTATAGCTCCTAGATACCTGCAGGAAGTGCGGTGGCAGGAGGGAGGACTTCTGTTCTTTTTGATTCTTTTTTTAAAATTTCAATAATTTTTTGGGGAACAGGTGGTGTTTGGTTACATGAGTAAGTTCTTTAGTGGGGATTTCTGAGGTTTTGGTGCGCCCATCACCCAAGCGGTATACACTGTGCCCAATGTGTAGTCTTTCATCCCTCACCCCCCTCACACCCTTTCTCCCAAGTCCCCAAAGTCCATTGTATCATCCTTATGCCTTTGAATCCTCACAGCTTAGCTCCCACTTATGAATGATAACATACGATGTGTGGTTTTCCATTCCTGAATTTCTTCACTTAGAATAATGGTCTTTGATTTCATCCAGGTTGCTGTGGATGCCATTATTTTCATTCCTTTTTTGTGACTGAGTGTGATTCCATGGTGTGTGTGTATATGTGTGTATGTATGTGTATACATATATGTATACCACAATTTTCTTATCCACTTGTTGATTTATGGACATTTGGGCTGGTTCTACATTTTTTGCAACTGTGAATTGTGCTGCTATAAACATGCATGTGCAAGTATCTTTTGTATGACTTCTTTTCCTCTAGGTAGATACCCAGTAGTGGGATTGCTGCATCAAATGGTAGTTCTACTTTTAGTTCTTTAAGGAATCTCCACACTGTTTTGCATAGTGACTGCAGTAGTTTACATTACCACCAGCAGTGTAACAGTGTTTGCTTTTACCACATCCACGCCAACAACTATTATCTTTGATTTTTTTTATTATGGCCATTCTTTTTTTTTTTTTTTTTTTTTTTTTTTTTTTTTTTTTTTTTTTTTTTTTTTTTTTTTTGAGATGGAATCTTGCTCTGTCGCCCAGGCTGGAGTGCAATGGCACGATCTCAGCTCACTACAAGCTCTGCCTCCTGGTTTCATGTCATTCTCCTGCCTCCTCCCAAGTAGCTGAGACTATAGGTGCCCACCACCACACCCTGCTAATTTTTTGTAGTTTTAGTAGAGATGGGGTTTCACTATGTTAGTCAGGATGGTCTCGATCTCCTGACCTCATGATCTGCCCACCTCGGCCTCCCAAAGTGCTGGGATTACAGACATGAGCCACCGCGTCCGGTCCGATTATGACTATTCTTGCAGGAGTAAGGTGGTATCACATTGTGGTTTTGATTTGCATTTCCCTTATAATTACTGATTATGAGCATTTTTTCATGTTTGGTGGCCATTTGTCTATCTTCTTTTGAGAATTGTCTATTCATGTCCTTAGCCCACTTTTTGATGGGATTTTTTTTTTCTTGCTGATTTGTTTGAATTCCTTGTAGATTCTTGTTATTAGTCCTTTGTCAGATTTATAGATTGCAAAATGTTTCTCCCACTCTGGGGTTGTCTGTTTATTCTGCTGATTGTATTTTTTGCTGTGCTGAAGCTTTTTACCTCAATGAAGTCTAATCTATTTATCTTTGTTTTTGTTGCATTTGCTTTTGGGTTCTAGGTCATGAAGTCTTTGCCTAAGCCAATGTCTAGAAGGGTTTTTACAATGTTATCTTCTGGAATTTTTATGGTTTCATGTTTTAGATTTAAGTCTTTGGTCCATCTTGAATTGATTTTCATATAAGGTGGGAGATGAGGACCCAGTTTCTTTCTTCTACATGTGGTTTGCCAACTATCCCATCACTATTTGTTGAATAGGGTATCCTTTTCCCACTTTTTTTGGTTGCTTTGTCAAAGATAAGTGGGCTGTAAATATTTGACTTTATTGTTGGGTTCTCTATTTTGTTCCATTGGTTTATGTGTCTATTTTTATAACAGTATCATGCTGTTTTGGTGACTATAGCCTTATAGAATAAAGTCAGGTAATGTGATGCTTCAAGGTTTGTTCTTTTTGCTGAGTCTTGCTTTGGCTCTGTGGGCTCTTTTTTGGTTCCATATGAATTTTAGGATTGGTTTTTCTAGTTCTGTGAAGACTAATGGTAATATTTTGATGGAAATTGCATTAAATTTATAGATTGCTTTTGGCAGTAGGGTCATTTTCAAAATATTGATTCTACCTACCCATGAGCATGGGATGTGCTTCCATTTGTTTGTGTCATCTATGATTTCTTTCAGCAGTGTTTTGTAGTTTTCCTCGTAGAGGTCTTTCATCTCCTTGGTTAGGTATATGCCTAAGTATTTTGTTTTACTTTATTATTTTATGCAGCTATTGTAAAAGGGATTGAGTTGTCGATTTGAGTCTCAGCTTGGTTGTCAAATGTCTATTGAGATGATCATGTGATTTTTGTTTTCAATTCTGTTTATGTGGTGTATCACATCTATTGACTTGCAGATGTTAAACCATCCCTGTATTCCTGGTATGAAACCCACTTGATCATGAATTATTTTTTGATATGCTGTTGGATTTGGTTAGCTATTTTTTTTTTTTTAACTTTTGCATCTATATTCATCAGGGATGTTGGCCTGTAGTTTTCTTTTTTGGTTATGTACTTTCCTGGTTTTGGTATTATGGTGATACTGGCTTCACAGAACGATTTTGGGAGGATTTCCTCTTTCTCTATCT